>NW_007833508.1:0-757 GCF_000696425.1 Galeopterus variegatus
CTCAAAAAGATTTTTTCTGGCTTTCCCCTCTTTCCTCTTCCATTCTCCCTTGAACTTCAATCCAACTTGTTCACATCTTTTCACTGAAAACCTCCGTGTTACAGACATCGCAGCCTTGCACACTGCCAAACCCAGTGACCAGTAGTGAGCAGGTCTTCATCTCAGCACCGTCCTGCAATGCCCGCAACTTCCTCTTGGCACACAGACTTCATGTGCCTCCTCCGATGCTTTCCCCTGGCTTTCCTCTCAGTCCCTTGCCACCCCTTAACCTTCTTTCTCACTGCTTTCCCCAGAGTTCGGTCCTCAGGCTTCTTTTCTGCGTCGACACTCACTCACTATGGGAGCTCATCTAGTGCATGGCTTTATATACCCGGGATGGACGCCATCTATATGTTGACCCCCAGAGGTTTACCTGTAGCACCAACCACAATGCAGGGCTCACTGCAAGCCCTTCACAAGTTTCCAGTAGAAGTCAGCACTTCTCTAAGAACATGAACCCGGTAGCTATGTTCTCATTGATTCACTCTCCACCCAGTACTTTCCAGTATCTTCCATCAAACCCAGAATGAACGGGAGACTCTGACTTTGGCCCACATGAATTTCTCTCTTGTACCTCTTCCCATCATCCATGCGGTTGCAGCTGCACTGACCTTCTTGCTGTTGTCCCAGGACGTCTGTGCTCTCACTTCATGCAGGATCTGCTCAAATGTCTGGGGTTCTTCTCTGAGTACTCTGCCTTGAAAAGCATCCCCACGGG
>NW_007833509.1:0-757 GCF_000696425.1 Galeopterus variegatus
TTGGGTCACTTGGTGCAGGTTATCAGAACCCAAGCAGACTGAGAACATCCACAGCAAGGAGGCCAGGGATGGTGGCGATGGGAGTTAGTTACATATGGGGGATTAATCACATGAGAAAATACACTAAGGATAATGGAAGCCAGGTTTCTCACCTTTGGAAAAGGGAGTTGCAAATTTAAAACCAGAATGAATCCTGTGTGGTTGGATTGGAGTGGAAAACTTACGGCTTTTGATATATGTGTATATAAATATAGAAATAAATATGTAGAAGTATATATTTTGTAATGTGTAACAAATCACCTAATATACGTGATATACAATTTTATATATAATTATATATTGCAATCACATACTTTATATACAGTCTCTGTCTCTTTCCATGGAGAGGCTCAAGCACTAATACCCCAATAGCCATGAGCACACCTAGCGCCCAGATCTTGGATTCTAAATACTATTATCTACTAAAAGGAAACAAGCTTTTTGAAAAGATTGCTGATTCCAGGGCTGGGGCAGGGAAAGTACAAGATGAACCAGCTGCATTGTATTGTTCCAGAAACCAAGGAGACACACAAATGATGATGGGCATATGTCAAAAGGAAAAAGAAGCTTGAAGAGGCTCCCACAAGCCAAATCTGGGACAAGTGGAGCATCAAAATAAACAATGATAGTAATGGGCTAAAACATATTAAATAAAATAGGGAATATTCATTCATACAAATACAAATAAATGAAAAAAATTGGAAGTTGGACAAGGGAA
>NW_007833510.1:0-757 GCF_000696425.1 Galeopterus variegatus
ATCCTGATTTGAGCATCACCTATTGCACATGGGTATTGGTATTCAGACTCTATGCCCCACCAATATGTACAATCAACAGTTTCCATAAAAAATTACTAACTAAATAAACAAATAAATATGACATTAAAAAAATTAAAAATAAGTCATTTTCATAACTTACTACTAATAATTCCTGCCAAGTTACCAATACACTACTGAGCCATATCTTCATTAGAGTATTGCTGTGAAGATTAAATAAAATATTGCATATGAATTTTACTACATTTAAAATACAATTCTTTAATATGAAAGTTTCCACTCCTGAGTAATATTTGTGACATACTGTTATTTTTTTTCTATCATTATACTCTTTAACTCATTCCCTGACTTTGCAGTTTTTTCAGGCTCACACTATTTATTCTATACACAGATAAGTTATTCTCTAGCCAACAGGCAGGGAGAGTAAGTTGCAAGTTGTGTCCAGGGTAGTTTGTTGCAGCAAGTATTTTAAATTGGGAGTATTTTATGTAGAAAGAATTGTAAGACAATAATCAAAAATAAACATTTTCTTAAATCCTTGTTGGGAGAATGACAGAACGTTTCAAAATTTTTATGAGTGCTTATGTAATAAATCATGGCAAAATCTGAATAGATAGCAATTTAATGTTGTGAGTAGATGTCATCAATATAGATAGATTAGATAGATAGATAGAATGTTTCATCAATATTTTCACCCATATTACCATGATTTGTCCTTGCAGGCTCTTTATAATATTAA
>NW_007833511.1:0-757 GCF_000696425.1 Galeopterus variegatus
TATGAAACAAAAATCCTAGGTGATCTCAAATCAGCAAGTGATACTGGATGGAGAAAGCAGAGGAAATGAGCATGCTGAGTCCTGGTTGTGGGTTTATAGGTATAACCTTTCTCCAGATCCTGACAGAAAAACATATTTAAGGATTTATTCATTTACTCAGCAAATATTCAATAGGTGGCTAATCTGTGCCAAACACCATTTTGGTACTAGAAATACACATTTGGATGTGGGAGGTAAATGAAAAAGAGGAATCAAATATGATTTCCAAGCCATTTTGGTCTCAGCGAGTTGATGAATAGTGATGTGATTAAACTGAAGAGGGCAGTTCTATGGAAAAATATAAATTTTTTTTGGTATTACACGTGACAAATATAAATTAATATATGTTTTGAAATATGTGCATTTAAGAATTAAGGATAACTTTCTAAAAATCCATGAGAACACGCATGAAGAAAATCAAATCAATCTAAAACATAGCATAAATATAAAAAAGAAGAACGATAAATAGAAAATATAGAAACAGTGGAAGGAATAAGACCTGGCATCAATAATCAAGTAAATATGAATGAGTTACTATTGTCAGTCAAGAGTTGAAAGGACAAGTAGTGTCTGCACAAAATACGATACTGTACAGCATGACAAATGCACTTCATGAAACAATATGTACGCATTTCATTAAGGTAACACAAGGTAACGTAAAAAACTAGAAAAATAGTGTGTAAAATTAGAGAAAAATCGGCAAAACTAATACACGCTA
>NW_007833512.1:0-757 GCF_000696425.1 Galeopterus variegatus
ATAGTGTGGGTAAACACATACTTTCATATACTGCTGGTAGGAATGGAAAACGGTGCATTCACTTATTCCTTTAACAACTGTAAATAGCTGTGAGCTCTGCCATGGGCCACCTCTTCTGCTGGCTACTGGAGACATAAAATAGTCACATGCACCCTGTCCCCAATGTGCTCACAGGCGAGGGAAGGGGATGGGTATTTAAACAGTTATTAACTGTCACTTAAAAAAATGGTGAGATGAAAATTTCTACTCATCTCTTATTGAAAACATTTATAGTGGCATGAATGTATCTGACCAACGGGAGCAGCAGTAATTAAAAATAAATAACATGACTAGCTAACTCCAGTCTGAGATGTCAAATATATCGTTAATCTCAGGTCTAGAGACTGTGTGCTTTAGAAGACCGAACTCAGACTTGGAGTCCATGAGACAGACCTGGGTATTAGTCTTAGTTCTGGTATTTAACACCTGGGTGACCTCGACTATGCTTTCCTCTTTTTTAGTTTCAGCATCCTCTGTGTAAATGGAGATAGTAATAGCTCTTAGCTTAAAAAGATGACTCTGAGCCAGTGCCACAGGGCCCGCCCAGGAACCCAAGGCATGGAGAAGGGGACCGGACCCCTCTCCCACAACCACGCACATTGCACTGGCACCTCGGGGCCTGCCTGGGGAACTGAGGCAGGGAGCTGAGGACTGGACCCACCCCCACAGCCAGGCACACCACCAGCACCAAGGAGCATGCAAAAAACATCACCTCCAT
>NW_007833513.1:0-757 GCF_000696425.1 Galeopterus variegatus
GCTGCAGGAAACTGCCCCAGAGCCCCGGGGGTGGACTCAGACGATGTGACCTGCCCAGTGCCGTTTTGTAACAATGTAAGGTGGGCTTCAGGTGCCGAGATTGGCTGCGTCTCACCTGGGCTTCCCATCTCAGTGTGCCAGTGTCCCTCATGAGCCCCTGAGCTGGCAGAAAGAGCCACACCCGCTGTCCCCTCGGCCACTGGTTCAAGACAGGACTCTTAGAGAAAACTGCTGTGGGCCAGTGACGCGGTGGTTCCTGAGTCAGGCGGGGGCCACCGCTGTGTGGGAGGCAGGTTTGGGTGGAGGAACAAGCTCCTGCCGGGAGTCGGGGCAGCACGTGGCTCCTCCAATACACAGTGGCCTCTGAGCTTCCAGAATGTTCGTCTTCAACCACGACTAAGTGTCTTGCAGGGCTCTTGGTGACGGCAGCCCAACTGTCCGGGTGAGGAGCTGTGGCTCTGAAATGCCGACTGCTTCATTCGAGCTCACTCCCCTCATCAGCTACCAAGCTGGGGTTGAACTGGTTTTTGTCCCTGACACCCATTAATGTGCTGACTCCATGTTTTGGGAAAAGTTGTAACATACAGTAATAATGAAGAAGTAAGGGGAGAAGCTGTTTTGGTGAAATCCAAAGTGCAAACAATTGGATTGAGTGTGGGTGTCCTTGCAAAAAACAGGATGCGTGAGACAGACTGTGCTGGCCACGCTGAGTGAAGGCTGCGATGGTGGGCAAGGGGCTGTCTGGGGCACAGACTGG
>NW_007833514.1:0-757 GCF_000696425.1 Galeopterus variegatus
CAAGGAAGACTTTAGAAATGTCTTCTGAGTGAATCCATCCTTGTCCTGAGTCTATGGTTCCTGTCCCTTCTCACTCTGTCCCCGCCCTCTGAGACCCCAGCTGTGCTAGTCAGGGATCTCCAGAGAAAGAGACGTGTGTGTGTGTGTGTGTGTGCATGTGTGTGCGTGTGTGTGCATGTGTGTGCGTGTGTGTGTGTGGCAGTTCTCTCTCCTGTGTGGGGGAGGTCAGCCTTTGTCCTGTACAGGCCTTTAGCAGATTGCATGAGGCCCACCCACACAATGGGAGCATCCATTTCATCCGAGTCCACTGACTTAAATGTTCATCTCATCTTCACAGAATGTCCTCTTAGAAACATCCAGAATCATGTCTGGGCACTGTGGACCAGCCAAGTGGACGCATAAAATTAACCATCACACACGTGTTCACCTGCCACCTGTGTGTGGGGACGCCTGGACTACATACCACCGGGACGTCCCCGTGGCCTCTGGCTTGCAGGCAGCATGAGTGTTCTGTGAAGGATGCCCCCAGGGTATGTGACAGCCTTCTCAGGCCAGCCTTCTCCTCTCTGCCCTGGTCCCCCAGGGCCCTCACCATTGCCTCAGACCTGACATATCCTGTCCTTCCCTTCACATCTCCTTGTCCAAGCACTGGGCTCTGCTTCTTCTCTGGCCTCCCTGGCTCCCAGGAGAGACATCTCGGGTGAGTCGGGGAGCTCTTTGTCACCCCATCTGCTCCTTCTGCTCTGAGACTCAGCAG
>NW_007833515.1:0-757 GCF_000696425.1 Galeopterus variegatus
TGCTTCTTCTGTCACTCTGGAATGGGCTTTGTGGAAAGAGACATCCTCTTCTTTTCTTTGTTTCTGCTGATGACTCTTCTTGTGTGAATGCACTCCAGTGGTTGGTGGACCATCTGCATGGTGGCTGTGGCGTCTAGCTGCTTTTGCAGCAGCCATGGTTATTGTGGTGGCTGTGGTGGGCCTCCCACGTGGAGGTGCTGTTGTTGGTATGCTCCTTGGCACTGGCATTATGCCTGGTTGTGGAGTGTGTTTGGTCCCCTTCTCCATACCTCAGGTCACCGGACAAGACCCAAAGAGCTGCCTCGGTGTGCCTGGTTGAAGGAGAGGGGCCCAGTCCCCTTCTCCATGCCCTGGGTCCCTGGGCTGGCCCCACGTTGCTGGCACAGTGTGCTTGGTTGAGGGAGGGCAATCTGGTCCCCTTCTCATGTCCCAGGTCTCTGGGTCAGCCCCAAGGCGCTGGAGCCATGTGCCTGGTTGTGGAACAAGGTTCCAGTCCCCAGCCCCATATCTCAGGTCCCCAGTGGGGACCTGAGGCACTGGCTTGGTGTGCCTGGTTGTGGGAGGATGGTCCAGTCCCCTTCTCCATGCCTTGGGTCCCCAGGCAGGCCCTAAGGTGCTGGCATGGTGTGCTTTGTTGTTGGAGGAGGGTCCGCTTTCTGGCTCAATGCCTCGGATCACTGGGTGGGACCCAAGGCACTGGTTTGGTGTGCCTGGTTGTGGGAGGGTGGTCTGGTCCCCTTCTCCATACCCCAGGTCC
>NW_007833516.1:0-757 GCF_000696425.1 Galeopterus variegatus
ATTCACGTGAGTGATCTCCCTCCTTTCCTCTCCCTTTAGCTTGAATCTGTGCAATGCTCATACTCATTCTCACAATGTTTCCTACCCCTTCCCATCCATCCCACCCCAAACTTTCTGCTATTCTCTGTGAGGTCCTTGTTGCACTTATTGGGGTTGAAGCTCTTCAGGAGCTGGAACTCTCTACTCCAGGAACACCACCATTTCATTGCTACCCAGGCAGATTCTGAGACAAGCACCATCTCCTCCTTGTGCCCTTTCTCTCCTTGGCCTTCCATTGACTGCCCATTTCTTTTTTTTTTTTTTTTTTTTTTTTTTTTTTTTTGGTCTTTTTGGTGGCTGGCCGTATGGGGATCTGAATCCTTGACACCACGTTCTAACCAACTGAGCTAACTGGTCAGCCCCTTGGCTGCCCTTTTCCACATGTCCTCATTCCTGTCTGAACAGGGATTCCCAGGACTCATGTCCTCAGCTGGGAGGAGCAGACGACTGGGCCAAGTCTCCACCTGCCTCCCAGCCAGGCTCCTCCAGGCCTCTGGTTTAGTGTAGCCCCCCAGAGCACAGGCCTGTGTTTAGCCCCAGAGGTTCACTGATCTGGCATCTTTTGGGCAGGGAGGGGGTCCTGCTGAGAAGCCAGTCACTGCCCTCTGCCTGCAGCCACAGAACGGGGTGTGCATGTGCCTGTGTGTGAGGAGGGAGGGAGGGAGGGGAGTGGGTGTCTCTCACTCTTCTGCCTTTTGTCCGGCCCCATCAGCTGCCC
>NW_007833517.1:0-757 GCF_000696425.1 Galeopterus variegatus
AACTATACTTTTTTTGAAGTTCTTACAACAAGCAAACGGAAAGGACATTCTTGGGGGGGAGAGGAGAGAGGGAGGAGGGCAGGAGGTGTCAGTGATGGGCCATAATAATCATATACATTGTATATTGATAAAATAAAAATTAAAAAAATAAATAAATAAAAATAAAATGAGATTCAAAATAAAAAAATAAATAAATAAATAAAAGGGTATTGTCTCAGTAGTGGGAAAAAAATAGCCCTTTACAAAAAGGCTGCTCTAGTCCTGCCTAACAAAGTTTAAACGCCGCCCTCATTCTTGAAAATTCCAAAGTGTTTCTAAGTAAGTTAATTATATCCCAGCAAAAAAAAAGCCCAAGAATATATATATGAATATGAAAATATCTAATTCCCAGCAAGGAGACATTCATAATGTCTGGCATTCAGTAAAAGATGACCAGGTATGGTGCTGATAACACCAAGGTCAAGGGTTCAGATCCTCTTACTGGCCAGCCACCAAAAAACAAACAAACAAACAAAAAAAAACAGACATAGAAGCAGGATAATATGACATGAAGGAAAAAAAAAAAATAAACAGATCCATAAGAGACACAAGTAATAGAATAACTAAATAAAGGCATAAAAACAGTTACTATAACTGTATTCCATATGTTCAGTAAAAGAAAAAAATTGAACAAGTTAAGTAGACACATGAAATATAAAAAGAATCCAAATCAAACTTCTAGAGATTTAAACTACAATGTCTGAGATAAAAAAAAATA
>NW_007833518.1:0-757 GCF_000696425.1 Galeopterus variegatus
CATTCAGCAGTAATTGCTCATCTGAATCTTGCATTCCCTAGGCCAGCAATCTAATTATCTAAAAACATTTTTTAAATAGGGAAATGGAAGAAGAGAAGGGGAAGATGCCTAGGAATATGGTTCCAGGAGGAAGTTTCACAATATATAAACATGCAAATAAGACATAGTAGAACTTGCTTTAAGGCTCATGACCAAACTACTGTGCTGGCAGTTGTAATGGAGTGAATAATTTTTATTTCTACCTATTTTTAAATTAGAACTTGAGAAATAAGCAATTCGGCCAAGTGGCAAGGGAGATGGTCAGTGCTATAATCTTGAAGTCCCAACGAGCAACTTCTCATCCTTCGGAGGAGACCCAGGGGCAATGGGCCCAAACCAAGAATGGGTGGATTTATGGACAGATGTCGAAGTAACAGTCCAGACTCTATAAATCTCAACACTTGCTGGTGAGAAATAATAGCAGCTGGGGGAATCTGGCTCCTGCAGAGTCATATAAGGAACACACAGATATTCTGCTTATAAATGAGACGTAGAGATATAATCCACTTGCTTCACATACTAACGTTCATGCTATTCCATAGAGGTAAGGACTGAGACAGTGGAGCACTGTCTATGGCATGAGAAGCACTTATATATATATATATACACATACATATATTATTTATTTATTTATTTATATTTTTAAAAAAGATGACCAGGGGCCGGCCCGGTGGCGCACTGCTACAGTGTGCCGCTTGGGAAGCGCGGTGGCACTCCC
>NW_007833519.1:0-757 GCF_000696425.1 Galeopterus variegatus
TGGCTCTAAATCTTGTATCTGTTTCATAAATAGTTTCTCTCAAAGAAGATGGGCATGTGAAATAATTTACACAATTGACCACCAATGACCTTTAAGGCACATCTTGATTTTGCCTCTATCTGTTCAATTTCTACTCCTAGTACTGCTCCCCACATATATCTGGCCCTCCTTTATCTCTTTGGGTGACTATTAAAATAGGGCCTTAATTGTTTTGCCTCCCTCTAATACCTGATGTCACTAGTCCAATCTCCCTACCAGCACTGTCCAGTAGAACTTTCTACAATGATGAAAATGTTCTATACCTGCACTGAGCACTTGATTTATGGCTATGTATTAGTCCATTTCTGTTGCTTGTAACAAAATACACGGAACTGGGTAATTTATAAGAATATGAAATGTATTGCTCACAGTTTCAAATGCTGGGAAGTCCAAAGTCCAGGGAAGAGGATCCATCTAATGAGGGTCTTCTTTGGTGGTGGCTTTACAGCAATGCAGGGGTCTCACATGGCAGAAAATGGTGGAGCAGAGAGAGACTAACCTCTCTTGTACTCTCCTTTTAAAGCCCTCAGAACCACACCCCTGACCGTCATTATTAATCTATTCACTATGTCATGATCCTACAAACTAATCACCTCTGCAAGGCCCCACCTTTCAATCACCATAACAGGATTTCCCACCCTCAACAGTTATAATGGAAATTAAGCTCCTAATATATGAACTTTAGGGACACAATTCAATCAATCTACAGCATGCTACT
>NW_007833520.1:0-757 GCF_000696425.1 Galeopterus variegatus
TACTTAATTAGAAACTCTGGGGGTTAGGGCCAGCAACCCATGTTTTTTGTCAAGTCCTCCTCGGGACCCTGATGCATGAGAAAGTTTAAGAACACTGTAAGCTGCAGCTCACTGTGGGTCCAGCAGGACAGCCTGATGACTTCCAGTAGGACTTTGGGGGATAAAGGAGTTAAGTCATGGGCTCAAAAGGCCATCATAAAATACCAGCCCACACTATGGATGCAACGTTCAACTTCCATCTCTTCCTCAGTAGAAGGCAGGCTCCAAGGGCCTGGAAGTTTGTTTTATCCCTTCCTGTGTCCCTTCATTGTAAACAGTGCTGGGCACTTGCACAGTGAACATCTGAATGGGTGAACATTCACTAAACCAACAGTTCTGTAATTGGAAGGTACAAAGGTTGCTCTCTGCCAAAATAAGGAAATGTTAGGTCTGGATGGAGAGGTGAGGCATAGGCCCACCATGTGGAGCTGTGCATAGTCTGAAGGCCCAAGTCCTGGCCAGGTGCTTCTTTCAGGTGAGCCCCTTTCACAAGCACGTGGGATTCCTACTGTGAGGTGGGCAGAGAAAAGGGTGGGATCATTTAGGGATGAACCCACAGGCACATTCAAGATAGAGGGCTGGGTATTTGAAGCTGGGGAAAATGTCACAGTTGTCACAATCCCAGATCCCTTCAAGCTGAACTGAACCCCACTCCTCCTGGCTCCTTGCCCACCCCCATAGAGAGTGGGCTTAGTCCTACACGTGAGCAGCAGTGCCA
>NW_007833521.1:0-757 GCF_000696425.1 Galeopterus variegatus
CTTCACCAGACAAAAGCATGAGAGATATAAAATCACTATCCTCCCTTAGTTACCATAGTGGGCAATTATTTTAGGCTGCTCAGCCTCCATTTTCCATTTCTAATAATGCCCCAAGTCCTTTTCCCCCACTGAGCACGATTTTGGTGGGAGGGTATCCTGGTGACCTCTCAGACTGTGAAGACCAAGAGCTGAGCTGTCCAGTGCAGGAGCCACTGGCCACATGTGACTTTATTATTATTATTTTTTTTTAAAGATGACCAGTAAGGGGATCCCAACCATTGGCTTTATGTCAGCACCACACTCTCCAAGTGAGCCACGGGCCGGCCCCTCACATGTGACTTTTAAACACTTGAAATGTGTCTAGTGTGACTGAGGAAGGGAATTTTTATATTTAATTTTACTTAGGTTATTTAAATTTAAAAACTGATGCTCAGTTTAGTTTGCTAAGTTTAGCGTTTTGAAAACTTTTTATATGTTTAGAACAACTTGGGTATGTGAACCTACTATTTTAGCTGTTTTATGAAATCTACATACAGTTAACTTTTTACAGATCAAGTATTTCTACTGAAAACTTAGCTTGCAAATTGAGATGTGCTGTAAATGTAAAATATACTGGATCTGAGGGGAAAAGTGTAAAATATATTACTGACTTTTTAAATATTGATTACATGTTGAAATAATATTTGGATATATTAAGTTAGATGAAATATATTAAAATTAATTTCATGTTTCTTTTTACTTTTTTTTAATGTGGCAC
>NW_007833522.1:0-757 GCF_000696425.1 Galeopterus variegatus
GGCAACACTGAGGGTTGCGATCCGTTGCCGGACATGGAAAAAGACAAAAAAAAAAAAAAGAGTGAACTCAAAACTTGCCCAGTATTATTATATTTCCCATTGATCTCTTAAAAAATAGAGACATAATTAACACAACATAAAATCCACCATCATAAATGGCTAGCAGAGAGGAGATTGAATGTCCTCATCACAAAGAAATGATTAGGTTTTATAATGATGAATATGCTAATTACCCTGATTTGATCAGAACACACTGTATACACGTATTGGTATTCAACTTTGTATCCCACAAATATGTATAATCAATACATTACAATTTAAAAAATCACCATTTTAAAGTATACAATTCACTGAGTTTTAATATATGCACTATGTTACACAATCATCATCACTACCTATTCTGGAACATTTCTATCACCCCCCAAAAACCCTGTACCTATTAGTAGTTAGTCCGAATTCCCCTCTCCCATAGCTCCTGGAAACCACTAGTTTTTCTTTCTCTATGGATTTTACCTATTCTAGGCATGTCATATAAATGGAATCATATAATATATAGTCTTTCGTGCTCTGGATTCTTTCATTTAGCATAGTGTTTCCAACATCCATGTTGTAGCATATAATTTATTCCTTTTTATTGCCAGATAGTATCCCATTATATTAATGTACCACAATTTTGGTTATCCATTCATAAGTTGGTGGAAGCTTGGTATAATTTCCAGTGTTTTACATGGTTGGGCCAAAACCAGAATGAAGACTT
>NW_007833523.1:0-757 GCF_000696425.1 Galeopterus variegatus
TAAAATAACTGAAATTATAGAGTATTCTCTGACCACAATGAGATCAAACTAGAAATTAATAATAAAAAAAAAGACAAAAAGAAAAGCTTCAAACACTTGGACATATACTTCTAAATAATCAATGGGCCAAAGGGGGAGTCTCAATGGAAATTTTAAAATACATTGAAATGAATAATAATGAACATATAAAATGTCAAAATTTGTGGGACATAGCTAAACACTGCTAAGACAGAAACTCCTAGCACTAAAGGCTTACATTAGAAAAAAGGAAAAGTCTCAAATCAATAATCTAAGCTCTCACCTCAAGAACACAAAATAAGAGAAACAAAAGCCTCTTAAGATCAAAGCAAGGAGAAGGAAGAAAATAATAAAGATAAAAACAGAAATCAATGAAATTAAAAACAGAAAAGCAATAGAGAAAATAAATGTAACAAAGAGCTGGTTCTTTGAAAAGATCAAAATTGACAAACCTCTAGCAAGCTGACAAAGAAAAATACAAGATCCAAGTTACCAATATCAAGAATAAAACTGGGGATATTATTACAAACCAAGGACATATAAGGAATAATAAGGGAATCCTTATTATTATATAAGGAATAATAAGGGAAACACCTCCACACTCATAAATGTAATAACTTAGATGAAAAGGACAAATTCATTGAAAAACATAAACTACCACAACTTACTCAAAATGAAATTGATAATTTGAATAGCCCTATAAATATTAAGGATATTGAACTGATAATTTTTTTTTTTT
>NW_007833524.1:0-757 GCF_000696425.1 Galeopterus variegatus
ATTTTATAACCTAAATTGACCTACACTACACATTCTCAGCTTGTTAGGCCAGATATACTCTCTAATATGCTCTCTTGGGCCAAATGAAGAGCAGAAATATACAATTTTTAAATGTCAGGTTAGCAGCTGTCTATATTTTTTTCTATTTCAGTCTTTTCTGGGTGTCTGTACTAAATGAAGTTTTCCTGGAGTTGGGTGGCAAAGGTCTGTATTTCATTCCTATTGTAGTCTTGAGCTGATTTTGCAGTGTTATTAGTGGGTCCATAACATTCTTACAAATAGTATTTCTATGAAATAATTTTGATGTTTCCTATGTTCTTTACAAGTCAATTTTTGCCAACAACAGTAGCTATGACTCTTGATGTACTCTGCTCCGTGTTTTAATTACATTACTTCAATTAGTCATCACAATAACCTTGGAAGTAGTTACTGATATCTTCATTTTGCAGATGAAAAATCTGAAGCTTGGAGTTAAGTAGAATAACTTGCTCAATTGAAACCCAGGGCTCTTTAGCTCCAAGCCTTTACATTAACCACTATACAAACTGCCTTTCAAAAGACATATATAACCAGTTTGAAAATTGTTGAAGAGAAAGAGAAGGATAAAACAAAAGAACAAGGAAGGAAAGAAAAAGGAATGGGAGTGTTTCCGACTCATGCATAGCATGTGGACGATGGTGGGAAGAAAGGAAGGGTGGCTGTTCAGAACTATTTAAACCTAGGGCAAGGCAGGGCAGGAACACCCTGGTTTGCACAG
>NW_007833525.1:0-757 GCF_000696425.1 Galeopterus variegatus
ACAAAATATACTAAACTAATAAGTGATTTCATCAAGATTGCAGGAGACAAAATCCACACACCAAAAACAGCCATATTTCTATATAACAATAAGCATGTCAAAACCAAATTAAAAACACAGCACCATTTATATAATTGCTTCAAAGAAAATGAAATGCTTAGGTGTAAATCTAACAAAACATGTAGAGGAACTATGTGATGAAAATTTTAAAATGCTGAGAAATGAAAGAAAGCAAAGAACACCTAAAAAATTGGGAAGACTTTGTTCATGGGTTAGAAAACTTAACATAGTAAAGATGTCAGTTCTCCCCAAATTAATCAATATATTTAATATGGTTCCTTTAAAAAACCCAGCAAAGTTTTTTTGTAGACTAAGGTAATCTCATTCTAAAATGTATATGACATAGCAAGGGACCTAGAATAATGAAGACAATTTAAGAAAAGAATAAAGTGGGAGGCTTACTATAGTGACAATAATCATGATAGTGTGGTATTGGCAAAGGAATTTGTCAGTTGGATACAATAGACAACCCAGAAATAGACCCACAGAATTATGCCCAACTAATTTTTGACAAAGGTGCAAAAGTGAATCAAAGAAGAAAAGACAGTTTTTACAGTAATTGTAGCTGGAGCAATTGGACATTCATAGCCCCATAAAAAGTAGCAGAGGAGTCTTAACCTAAACTTCATACTTTTTTTTTAATTGAAAAAGTATTACAGATTTAAATATGAAAGTATAAAACTTTTAGAAAAAATCC
>NW_007833526.1:0-757 GCF_000696425.1 Galeopterus variegatus
GAGTGGAGGTAGGAAAGGAAACACTTAAAATCATCTGTTAATATCTAAAAAATATTGTGCCACCACCTAACTGTCATCAGAACAGAGAAATGAACATAAGAGTAGGCCAAAATAGAGATGGAGAACTGATAACTTTACCAGTGATTTTTTTTGCTATTCAAAGAACCATGCTCCAAGCACCTTTTGTAGAGGCTGGTATCCATACGACACACTCCAGGTTCATGGTCCCTACTGCACCATGTTCAAGTAAACCAAGGCCTCATAATTTCTAATTTGATAAGAATTGTTGAGAGTTATTCAATCTATGACTAAATGAATGAGCAAATATTTTTCTTGGTGGCAGGAAAAATATTGACCACTCTATCATTGTCCTGAGTACCATATGTTGTTCTGATGGAAAGTTTTTCTTACTAATAAGTGTCTTCTACTTTGGAAATATCTGTAAGAAAGAAAAATCATGAAAATGTAGGACTGAAGAATCTTAAAAATTATCTAAAAAATCCAGCAGTTTTCAATCTTGACTATAAATATCAATTACCTGGAGAGATTCTACAACTATACATACGCCCTGCCCTACCCCATACTAATTAGATCAGAATCTCTACAAGTGAGTACCGATCATTGGTATATTTAAACCTCCCCAGGTGATTCTATCACACGCACTGTAAATTGAGTCATCATTCCCACCTACCTCTACCATTTATACAGATAGGTTGATTTCTACAAGGTATATCATCACAAGTAAAAGAGCAATGTC
>NW_007833527.1:0-757 GCF_000696425.1 Galeopterus variegatus
AAAAAATAAATGGCAGTGAGAAACAAAGCCAGTAACACACAGAGGTAGAGCTAAATGATTATTGTTGTGATTGTAGAATCACTGAAATAATAGAAGTATAATGAAAGAAATAAATAATATCCTTAAAAATCCTATATTATTCCTATAACAGCTAGGAGGTGAGGGTGGCGCAATGAAGATTGTTCGTTGTCTGCTAAAATCCATTCTGTTCTCAGGCCACAATTGTAGTTGAAGCCGGGCCCACGGTGATCCAGTTAAATTATACTTAGCATTTGCTGATATGTGGGGCCATGTGAGTATGTTCTTATAAATAGACTGAGAACAGAAGTGGTGGTTTTCACTTCTGGGTCTGGAACATGAAACGTCAGGCATGCCCTTTTGGACATGGAAGTGACTCAGCTTTAACCATGAAATGGCAGCAATGCCCAAGTGGACGGGGGACAGTGCCTTGGAAAGAACTTGGGTCCCTGATTAAATAAGCAGCATGGCTTTTCTGCTGACCTGGACCATTGATGTCCGGACTTATGTAAGTGAAAAATAAACCTCTTTCTTAAGTAATTGACCCATTGAATCTTTTTGCTACAATAGAGTAGCTTTACCCTAACTTATTTAGGTGGTGTGACATGTAGAAAAAGTACGCATAAAACAGTGTATAGGATTATTCATGTGCATAAAAGGTATAATCTAAACATAAATTTTTTTACAGCAATCAGATCATCTTATACATACTGTTTTGCAACTTTATTTTTACATTAAA
>NW_007833528.1:0-757 GCF_000696425.1 Galeopterus variegatus
CTCCTACACAACCTTTCTCTGTTCACCCTTTCCCAGGAAGCACATCTAGGTTGGGGGCAGATGGGATTTACTCATGGAAACCTGGTCTCTATTTGATGTCACTGTTGCCTGACATCACAATCCTGTGCCAGTCCCCAGACTTGCTCCACATCACATGATGCAGAAGCAAGAACTGTCTCGTGTGTACTTAGTCATGCACCTGTTCACATCTCTTCTACAATTTTTGCATCCTTCTCTTTTCAGTAAACATCATCACCTAAGCGTGTTTCCATACCAATAAGTGGTTTGCAAAGGTTCCAGAATGCACCGTTATTTATCTTTAGTCAGCATCACCTGGTGGATATTCAGTTTCTTAAACTGTTAGAAATAACATTGGGCTGGCCTGTGGCTCACTCGGGAGAGTGCGGTGCTGATAACACCAAGGCCCCGGGTTCGGATCCCATATACAGATGGCCGGTTCGCTCACTGGCTGAGCGTGGTGCTGACAACACCAAGTCAAGGGTTAAGATCCCCTTACTGGTCATCTTTTAAAAAAAAAAAAAAGAAATAACATTCACATTCCTCAAAAACACACTTGAGTAGTATTCATGATTAAGATATTATCTGGGTAGATATTAAATTGCTTCCCCTGATTTTATTTCTCTTTTCCAAATAAAGAGTCAGTTGTGTGGGCTGTTCTCTTTGGAAACTGCACATGCACATTCCAGAGGCAGAAAGCGAGACTTCCTGCCTGCTTTTCATAGAGTGTGTAATTATG
>NW_007833529.1:0-757 GCF_000696425.1 Galeopterus variegatus
TTTTTTAATGTATTTTACAAATTTAAGTTATTTTTTAATTGACAAATTATACATATTTCTCATGCACAACATGCTGTTTTGGAATATGTATACATTGTAGGATAGCTAAATTGAACTAATTGACATATGCGTTACTTCACATACTTTTTTGTCATGAGAGCACTTAAAACATAAAGGGGCTTTTATTAAGGATTTAAAAAATGAGAAGAATGAAATACAGAGGGTTACCAAGATCATGCTGGGTACTGGGGCAGGGCTTACAGCACTGTGTCCTTGACTCTAGTTTAAGTCAGGTCCTTAGCCTTTGAGTCTCACCTTTGACGAGAACCTCTTCCATATTCCTAAATGGGATGACTTTGAAAAAAGGTGCTAAACCGGGGCCCCACCCTCCCCACTCCAGCCATATTAGCTCACATCCATTCAGGTTTTTGAAGCACCTCCAGTACAAGCCTGAGAAAACTGTAAATGCCAGGGTTTTAGCACCCTGCAGATGGATGACCTGTCTGCTTTGCACCCTGAAATTAAGGAAACCCAAGTCCATGTGTCTGATCATCTTAAAAAGACTAGTAAAGAAGGGCCTTTGTATTTGTGATAATAAACCAGTCCCACCATTGGTTTAACTCAATAGTTTCTGGCCAAACCAAGTGGAGCCATCCCTCCTTTATACATCAGCTGCTTCCACATGCCAGTCAGCATGGGCGGGTCCATGCTTTATTTTTAACGGTCTGTATCCAAGGGGGGAAAATAAGGATAAAAT
>NW_007833530.1:0-757 GCF_000696425.1 Galeopterus variegatus
GTTGCTCTTGGAAATGCAAATAGTACTCTGGTATCACAGCGCACACTTCTCAGGGTCACGCCGTCTCTTGGCACGGCCGCTCCAGACCTGTCACCATCTTAAAAGCCATTCATTTTTCTTTTGATTAGAGTACATCTTCCAGTAATTTGTTAGAGAAGATCTGTGGCTAGTAAACTTTTTTGTTCTTATATGTCTAAAAATGTCTATTTTTACCCTTATCCTTGAATGTTAGATGTTTGAAATTATTTTTCTCTAGAACTTTGAAGATAATATTTTTCCATTTCTTCCTGAATCCAATGTTGCGAACGTGAATCAGCCTCTTTTATTCTTTTTTGTGTACTGTGATTTTTTTCTCCTAACTATTTATAAACTTCCATTTCTTCCTGAATCCAATGTTGCGAACATGAATCAGACTCTTTTATTCTTTTGTGTGTACTGTGATTTTTTTCTCTTATTTATAAACTTCTCTTTGTTCTCAATGTTGTGAAATTTTATAAGAATGTTTAGGCATAGGTTGAAAATAATTTTATTCTTCTCAACACTCCGTGACCCTTTTGAATCTAGGACTACAGGAAAGGTTGAGACAAAAGGAAATGATAATACAGGATATAAGTGATTCTAGAGAAACATTGATTGTATAAAACAAAAGTAATAAGTTGGGAAGGGAATAAATGGAGTTAAAATATTTTAAGAATCTTGTATTGTCTTGGATGAGAACAAAGTCCAATATAGTATTAGATTACAATAAATGAAGAAT
>NW_007833531.1:0-756 GCF_000696425.1 Galeopterus variegatus
TTTTGAGAGTTTAAATACAGCAAGTGGGAAGATAATATATTCTCTCAACTATTTGTGTGTGAGGAAAAATAAAAATAAATAAAAATGTGAGAAATAGACTGATGAAGAAGGAAGTGACTTGGTAAAAAAATAAAAGAAATTATATAAACAAATAAATAGGAAATTTCTAGGTCTTTTTCCATTGAATCCTATACATAAAATGAAGTCACTGGACATAATAAGACTTCAGGTTTTCTCATTTACATTTTACTCCTTCTACTGGTTCAAAGTTTTATCCTTCAGATAGTTGTTTGTATAAAACCCACAATACGAGTTGTGTTTAACAGAGAGTCGGACATAAACATCATTTATAACAACATACACATAATTCATTTATAACAACATACACATAATTTTTTTTAAATCACACAAACTATGAATGAAGAGACTACTTTAATTCACCACCATAGTCTAATCCTTAAATTTCATGGTTGATTACAATTAAACTTTTATTGCCTAAGCACGACTATTCATACTCAAGAATTGGGGAATCAAGCCTCCTCTCAAAGTCTGTCTAAAATTTCCTCTTTAATCAAAATAAAAACAAGAGCATGATAAGTTTCTCAGCTGCCATTCATTCATGCATGATCCTCACAACTTTTGTTCTTATCTACTTCCATTCTCATTCTGGTTTCTTGGTGTTGTTTTATGGTTTTATTAATTAAATAAGAACTCTTTGTTTCTAAGTTTCTTCAGCTTCCTTAGATCTGCCTGGCA
>NW_007833532.1:0-756 GCF_000696425.1 Galeopterus variegatus
GAGCAGCTGGGGCAGCCCAGCCTCACACTTCTGCTTCCCTGGGGGGTTTATGTTCGGGCTTGTAACACTGTGGGAGGGTAACTATTATGCTGTTGACAGTAATAGGTTCCAAAATCATCAGGCTCCAGGCTGCTGATGGTAAGAGTAAAATCTGTCCCAGATCCACTGCCACTAAACCTCGAGGGGACCCCACTTTGCAAAGTGGATGCATCATAGATCAGGAGTTTAGGAGCTTTCCCTGGTTTCTGCTGATACCAGGCTAACCACTTGCTAATACCCTGACTGGCCTGGCAAGAGATGGTGGCTGTGTCTCCTAGAGATGCAGACAAGGAGGATGGAGACTGGGTCATCTGGATGTCACATCTGGCACCTGAGGATGGAGAACATAAAGACAAATTACTACATGGTTAATCATGTTATAAGAGGACTTCCGTGAACAACTTGGCAGCACTGACCACAGTAGCAGAGTAAATTTCTAGTGTTGTCCCTCCTTACCTGGGAGCCAGAGCAGCAGGAGCCCAAGGAGCTGAGCGGGGGCCCTCATGTCCATGCTGTGTCCTGACTGGGACTGAGTCCTGCGCAGAACAGAGTGTGAACAGCCTATAAGTAAGTCTTCAGGGCCGTGGGCTGTGCTCTGGGAACATGCAAATGACAGGGGCATAGACAGGGCTGGACACAGCTGCAGGGCTGGCTCATCTCAGTAATTCAGCACAGGGGCAGTGTCCCCAGGTGTTCCACATCACACCAGGGAGCACA
>NW_007833533.1:0-756 GCF_000696425.1 Galeopterus variegatus
ACAGAAGTGACACTATATGGTGTCTGCGGTTAGGCTAGAAAAGGCAATGTAGCATGTGCTTTGTTACCTGTACATTTATTCTTGGATCCTGAAATGCCATGCAAAAAGCCCTACTATCCAGAGGCTGCCATTCTGTGAGAAAGCCACACCACAAGACTGGCTAAATGTAGCCTTCATTAATATTCCAGTCCTCAGCCCAGACATCAGACATGTATAGAAACAAACCTGTACTCCTTCTGAATTCCTGATCCATGGAATCTGTGAGCATGGTAAATTGGTTATTTTATGGCACTAATTTTAGGGGAATTTGTTGCACCACAGCAATAACTGGAACAAAGAGTGTGACAAGGAATGGTTACTTGCTCATCAGTCCCATTTCTTCTTCTTTGACACACAGGAAGAGGGCACTTACCAGCTCCTTTGCAGTTCATTTAGGTCCCTTTGGCTGGGTTTTGGCAAATGGGATGTAGAGGGGAGAATACCACATTGAGGTCTGGCCATCAAACTCCCAATGCAATCATCTACCCTCTCTTCCCTTTCTGCAGTGACAGTGGAGGTCACATTATACAGATGGCAGTATCAAAAGATTAGAGGACCCTGAATAATTGAGTCGTTACCTGGTAGAGACCTACCTAGGAAAATGGGCTAGCATCAGACCAATGTAAAAACGATAAATAAACCAGCACTGGGATAAATTACTGGGATTTGGGGGTTGTGTTACAAGCAACTAGCATTAATTACTCTGACTAATATTAA
>NW_007833534.1:0-756 GCF_000696425.1 Galeopterus variegatus
AGTCCACCATTTAAGTTGAAAAACCTCAGACACTTTAGACTACCTGTGTATGTCTCAGTGTCCTAACAGTTTGAAGGTTAAAAAAAACAAACAAACAAAAAACAGCTCTTCAATTTATTCTCACAAGAATCAAAAAAGACAGTGTATGAAAAACTTCTGTTTGAGAGAAAGCCTTAATGATAATTTTTAGATTTCTTATATCTAATTTGAAAATGCTGGCCATTTAGAAAACTACACAATCAAAGTAAACATTTTAAAATTTCAGTTTAAAACTAAGAATTTTCTACGAAGCTGATAATATAGGAGAAAAAGATTTGTTACAATTTCTACTTAAAATCTGCTGATGATTTTGTAAGTGGGTTTTTGTCCTTTTTGAGAATAGTCACTTTTAACCAGACAAGTGTTTCAAATTAATTAATGAATTAGTCCACCTATAAATATATATCACAGCAAAAGGTTTTCAAAAATGTGGAATTATGTTTTAGTGGCAAATAATTGGCAAACAATTTTTAGTGGCAAATAAATTCATGCAACCCTGTGGGCACCAGATAAGCACAAATTCTAGAAATATCAATATGAAAAATTAGGTTTTCAATATGCACAAATGTAGAATGCATTGCAAAATAGAAATATGCCTATTAGGGGCTGGCCTGGTGGCACACTGCTGCAGTGCGCTGCTTGGGAAGCGTGACGGTGCTCCCGCTGAGGGTTTGGATCCCACATGCAGACCGGTTCCCGCTCACTGGCTGAGCGAGG
>NW_007833535.1:0-756 GCF_000696425.1 Galeopterus variegatus
TGGAACGTGTTGCTGTAGAGCTGTGGGTGCGTGTGAAGATGGGAGAGAGCAGACAGTGAGCGACTCAACAAGAAGCATGGCCAGCGTGGGCAGGCGCTATCTCTCTCTGGAAGAAAATTTCCAGAAGATTTTTTTTTTAAAGATGACTGGTAATGGGATCTTAACCCTTGACTTGGTGTTGTCAGTACCATGCTCCCTAAGTGAGCCATGGGCCGCCCTCCCAGAAGATTCTTACATCTTACATGCCACCTTTCTACTCCCCAATTGGGGAAAAACAAAAAACAAACAGAAAAAAAAACCTCTGATGTTTCCAAAAATTGAATGTACACGAGAATTCTCAAAGAGCTTGTTGAAATTCAGGCTCACAAACTGCACTCGCAGGACTGATTATATCCAGGGTTAAGTCCAAGAATTACATTTGGAATTTGCTTCCCAGTTGGTTCTGAGGCTCCCAGGAGCCTCATTTTAGGAACCATTACTCTAGAACGTACCATGGGCAGTAAATGCTGTATTGTCTAAACATTACCAAATGGTAAGAAATTAGCTTATGACTCATAATGGCACAGATAAATAATAAGATGGTAGGTCAGGTTTGGCTTTGGGGCAAATAAAAACTCAAATTATTTTACTTTTAAAGATAAATTTTAAAAATTAAAAAAACTTTAGTTTCTCTTCAAAAATTTAGTGTCCCCCCCAAAAAAATCCTTACTAAATATCAACTTTATATAGTGACTTTGGTAGGCTATAAAGTATTAT
>NW_007833536.1:0-756 GCF_000696425.1 Galeopterus variegatus
TATATATATATATATATGCAGGGTACAGAGTTGACTACCAGTGTTTGTGTTCAATATATGATGATCAAATCAGGTTACAAAGCATAATCATTCTTTGGGTAGATTAACCAATTTCTTCCTATTACCCCGCCCCCTTCCCCTTTCCCACCTCTAGTAAAAATAGATGTTTTCTCCTTCTGAAAGTGAAACTTATTATTGTGATCTTTCTTTCGTTCTTTCTTTCTTATCTCTCACTTATGTATAAAGACATAATTTTCTCCAAGCTCATCCACATTTCTGTGAATGGCAGAATTTAATGGCTGAGTACTATACAATTATTGTAGAGACTTTTTTCAGATTTCCTCTTATTTCATTTCTCAAATTATGTTTCATGTGTCTTTCTCACCCAGGAATTTTATCATGTTGTTCTCTACTGCTCAAAATCTCTAATGCTTTTTAATTATTTTATATAAAATTTGCTTTCAAGCCCCTTTTCGACGTAAATTTACCATCCTAATTTTTTATCTGTACTATCTGTGAAGTATCTTGCATGTCAAAGGTCAGTTTCTTATTCTGCAATGCAAAATGTATACAGTTCTCACTACCATGCCCTAAATTTACCTTTGAGTATTAGCTTTAGGCAAAGTTCATAAAATAAACTCTCAAATTATTACTATTTCAAGAAACAGTGAAAAAGAGAGCATTGACTATGATCATGCCCTTCACAATTTTTGAAATAATATAATCAAAATTAGTTTTGTTTTTTGTTTTTTTTTT
>NW_007833537.1:0-756 GCF_000696425.1 Galeopterus variegatus
GGTTGCGATCCGTTGCCAGACATGAAAAAAGACAAAAAGGAAAAAAAAAAAGAAAAAGAAAGAAAGAAATCATCACAAGCCATGCAAAGTTACACTAGTGTCACAGGGTTAGACAAAATCTCCGCTAAGCTCCTGAAGGACAAAAACACACAAATAATAATAAAAAGAAATTATAGCCTATTGCTTCACAATAGAATAGAAGCAAAACCTAGGTGCGATCCCAGAATCTAAGAGGTGTTCTTTCTCCCTTGGCAGCTCCACCTTTCTCTGCAATCCCTCAGATGTGCTCCTGTACTACTTCCAGTGCCTCTATTAGTCAGTTTTTTGCTGCTGATAACAGAATACCTGGAACTGGGTAGTATATAAAGAAAAGAGGTTTATTTATTACACTGTTGGAGGCTGGCAAGTCCAAGGCTGAGAGGTGCATCTGATGAGGGTCTTCTATTTGGTGGGGACTCTCTGCAGAGTCCTGTGGTGATGCAAGCAATCACATGGCAAGGATGGCAAGAGTGCCTTAACGTGCTCACATGCTTTTATTTATTTATTTTTTTATTGAATCATAATTGATTATACATCTTTTTGAGATTCAATGTTGACATATGTAGATCAAATCAACATTACTAGTAAGTATATTGTTACAAATCGTACTTATTCTTTGTGGCCCTTGTCCAATCTCTCCCCATCCCCCTCTCTCTCCCCCCTCCCACCACTGATAACCCTAGATTTCTTCTCTCCCTCTGAAAGAGTAATGATTAC
>NW_007833538.1:0-756 GCF_000696425.1 Galeopterus variegatus
ATTGCAACCCTCAGTGTCGCGCCTGTACCGGACCGGGACCAGCAACGGGATCGCAACCCTTAGCGCCGCGTCCGCACCTCGCTCAGCCAGTGAGCAGGAACCAGTCTGTATGTGGGATCCGAACCCTCGGCGGGAGCGCCACCGCGCTCCCAAGCGGCGCACTGTAGCAGTGCGCCACCGGGCCGGCCCAGAAATGAATATTAAATTCAAATACCCAAGTCGATGAAGAGTGGCATGAAATGGGACCAAATAATTATATTGAAGACATATACAGGCATATGGATCTTTGGAAAACATCTGAATTTTGAAATACTGGTCCAAACACATCTACTTTCAGGGCGAGTCTCATAGATGTGATGAAGAAAACTTTGGTTGTGATTTTTAGTTTCAAACTCAGCAAAGGAGTAGAATTCATTTCTCTAAAGTGCTATGATTTGAATGTATGTGTCCTTCCAAATTTCATGTGTTCGAATTTAACCCCCAATGTGGGCATTAAAAGATGGGGCCCTTAGGAGGTCTTTAAGCCATAGAACTCCATGCTCATGGATGGGATTATTGCCCCTATAAAAGGGTTTGAGGGAGCAAGCTTCTCTCTTTTTTCTTTCAGCCATTTGAGGACATAGAATGCACCATGCGTGAGGAACAACCCTTAATGGACACCGTATCTGCTGTGTCTTGATCTTGAACTTCCCAGACTCCAGAACCATGAAAAATAAATTTCTTTTGTTTATAAATTACCCAGTTTAAGGTATTTTG
>NW_007833539.1:0-756 GCF_000696425.1 Galeopterus variegatus
CGAGGGTTGCGATCCTGTTACCGGTCAGTAAAAAAGACAAAAAGGAAAAAAAAATTTTTTTGAGATAAGAGATAGGAAAAGGAGAAAACATAAGTCAGAACAAGCAGGAAAAAAAGACAAATTTGAGTACATCACTTCATATTTTCTTGAATCAGTCTTTTAGTCCTGAGAATAGGTCAGTTTGGTTAAACAGTTGTGTACCATTCCAGGAAGTGGCATTGCACATTGGATCCCATCAAGGCTGGGTCTCTGTATGGTGTCAATATATAGATATTTAATAAAAGATTTTCTATGAAAACAGAAGAAAACAAAGGTTAATATCTGGAGTTGTCTATAGCTAGATTATCTGGAATCTCTGAAGCATCTTCATTTGGAGTAGCCTGGCTGTGGCAATCTGACAGATTTTTCTGGACTGAAGTTTGTGTGTACAAAATTTGTCCAAATATAAGTTGTTAATGCTGATTTTTCTCCAAAGCCAAGATCACTTCAGCCTGCAGGGACTTAGGAAAAAGGCAGCTTTAATTTCTAGTGGTTCCAAGTCAGAAGTGTGGAGAAAAAAAATAAAACTGAATGTGTTAGCCTGTAGAGTCACAGCCAGATACTGGAGGAAATTAAAAATTCAGGATTTAGTCCAGATTATAAAAACTCAAAAACAATGGACAGGGCTAGAACTTAATAGCAGGTGTACTATTGTTTTCTTCCTCTGAAACATGATTCTCCTCTCTCCAAGTCCCCGCTTTCTACCAAAAATATTTA
>NW_007833540.1:0-756 GCF_000696425.1 Galeopterus variegatus
AATCTAACAACTTTTTTTTAGAGTTAGTGCTTTTTTGAATCCTGTTAAGAAATCTTTTTCTACACAAGTTTTTATAGATAGCCAAATTTTAATAAAGATATACTAAAAAAATTTATGAAAATTTGATGGTTCAAATGGATTTTCTGTGCTCAAAATTCCTTGTGAATATTAATTTTAAAAGGTTCTTCAGTACCAAAAGCTAAATAATTCATTGTCTTTTCTATGTTGTTATTTGATGCAATGAAACAATAAGCAAAATTGGTAAATGAAAATAGCAATTTATGAAAATATTATACTATTAATGTTCAAGCTACATGATTCATAGTAAATGAAAAAAAATATGTCAGGGTTTTTTTATTCATTTCTCCAAATGCTGCTGGAATTAGTGCCTAAAATTACAAATATCACGAGCTGCTGGTAACATTACTTTCTTTTGGCAAAATCTTTTTTTGGTTCCATGACTATTCCTTGCTAGTCTCCTTCATTCTCTCTCTGTCACGTCTCCCCCAGGGTGATGGAGACACAAAGAATTACTCAAAGGCCATTTCTTCTGAGCAGTGAGAAACTCCAAAGGGGTTAAATTCCTGGAACCCTCAAGAGAGAGGCATTCTTCCTTGGGAAGTTAACCCCGAACTGTAATTCCTTCTGAGTATTTATTCTCCAGACCAAAAAGTTAGAGAAAAGGAATATAGATGGAATTATGGCTAAGTATAGTTTAACAATAGAGGCTGGTAACATCAGTGAAATAACAAAGTG
>NW_007833541.1:0-756 GCF_000696425.1 Galeopterus variegatus
AATATTATTATTTCTCAACATCATGTGGAGTGTCCTTTATCTCCAGCGCCTGAGATCATCTATTATGAGAAGCATAGCAATTGAAGGAGTTCACTTGAGTGCAAATAGATAGGGTAGAACCCTTTTAAGAAGAATGCATGCCTAAGAAATGTTCACCTAATTCATTAGAAATGTTTAGATCATACATAAGTTTCCTTATGTTTTATTTCCCACCAAGAAATTTCCTGTTATACTTGAATAGTTAGCCTTGGGAGTTGTAGGAAGGCTTTTCCAGACTGTTTTATTTCTCTGAAGCACATTCATTAAGAAAATAATAATATCATTATAGAAGGTGAATTTTCTGTAGAACTATATGTGTGTTCTTTATTCTTTGTTTTCAATTTTGTAGTAGACATCTTTGTATAGGTGATATAACTTTAAAACTTTTTTCTCAGGCATAGTTGCTCATCTGGGCACTACCACAAAACTTTTCTTAGTGTGCAGAGATAATAAACTACTTGAAGAGGATAGAACTGGAAAAAAAATTATAGTATATTTAAGTAAGAAAATCCGACTGTTAATTTTCTATTGTGATTGGTTCTTTAAGAGTAAAGAAAATATCAAGGGAGAGAAACATACACTTTAATGTGTGGTGGAAGAGAATGAAATCTGAATAGCAATTGCAGATTATCTAAATTCTATTCATTTTAGTGAACTTAAAATGTATTCTTTGGGCCTGTCCACATAATGATGTTATTGAGGAAGTTGAAAAAAAAA
>NW_007833542.1:0-756 GCF_000696425.1 Galeopterus variegatus
GCGGGAGCACCGCCGCGCTTCCCAAGCGGCGCACTATCCAGTGTGCCACCGGGCCGGCCCACACGTTGGTTTTAAAACTTTTCTGGAAGGGCCGGCCCCGTGGCACACTCGGGAGGGTGCAGTGCTGGGAGCACAGTGTCGCTCCCACCGCGGGTTCGGATCCTATATAGGAATGGCTGGTGCGCTCGCTGGCTGAGTGTGGTGCAGGCAACACCACACCAAGGGTTGTGATCCCCTTACTGGTCACGAAAAAGACAAAATAAATAAATAAATAAATAAAACTTTTCTGGAAGACTTGAATCAGAAAGATGAGGCAGGTAAGGAAATAAGGGTAAAAGCTACAATAATCAAAAGTTTGACATCGACATAGGAATAGACTCAATGGAATAAAATCATAAAAGTGGAATGAATGAAACGGATGAGAGGGTCCAGAAAAGGACTCATGCATAGAGGTCAACGTATTATATGATAAAAGGTGACATTTTAATCTGCCCTATTTGTGTTGTGAAGGCGATTGACTATTAACTTTCCATCTGAGAATAATAAAATTAGGTCTTTCTACTTTAGACCATAAGAATGATTCCTTACACACCTCCCTCACGCATACCAGAAACATTAAGGATATAAATATCAACAACAATTTATGAAAGTAGCTGGAAAAAAAATCAAAGACAGTTTGATAGAAAAATGGCAAGCACAGGCCGGCCCGGTGGCGCACTGCTACAGTGCGCCGCTTGGGAGCGCGGTGGCGCTCCC
>NW_007833543.1:0-756 GCF_000696425.1 Galeopterus variegatus
GTGGGCAGCGTGCTTTGTCTGGGGTGGTCAGAGAAGGTCAGAGAAGAGCCCTGGTGAGACACGGTGGCCACATTTCAGCTGAGTCAGCACAAAGAGAAGGCACGGGCAGTGGCAGGATGGGAGGAGCACAGCACGGAGACACAGAGACCCCTGCCCTTGAGTGGGATGAGCCAAGCCTCAGATGCAGGAGGCCTGGGTGGCATGGGAGTGGCCAGGGCTGGCCTGGAGGAGCCTCTGGGTGGTGTCCGCAGGGCAGGGCATGGCCCCATCTGGAGCCTTCACCTCTGATCCCAGAGGTTCCCGCACTTCCCGGACCCCGAGTAGGCGCCCGTGCTCGTTTGTGTACAAGCCCTTGTTCTGTTGCCACCCTTGCCTGGGGAGGAAGTGCTTCTCACACCCGCTGCTGGCAGTCGGGTCTGAGTCCAGCTGCGCCTGCAGCTGCAGCCACTGGGCACCTCCGGCCAGGCCTTTACAGCACAAGGAGGCCAGCGGGTGATGCTGGCTGAGGCCCCAGCAGGGCCCCTGGGTGGGCTCACCTTGTCCCACCATGCAGGAAACAGGTGGCAGTGCTCACCTCAGGGAGCCCGCAGGCTACTGGGAAGCAGGTGACAGGTCTCCTCACCAGTAATTCATAGCCATGAGTCTTGGCACCTGCACAGAGCACGAGTAGGCCTGTCTTCCCCTGTTAGCAGCGTCCAGCTCTGTGCCCTGCGCTGTCCCCTCAGTGTCCTCGCCAAGAGTGCCCACTGAGCACCT
>NW_007833544.1:0-756 GCF_000696425.1 Galeopterus variegatus
GAATCTGAAAAGGCATGCAGTGAGAATCAGAGTAAAATATTTTTGTGAATCTTGCAATGTCATGATAATGGAATCAATTTTCATATAGATTTAAAAGTGACTCTTGCAGGAAAGTTTGTTCATTCCCCAGAATTTTAGAGGGTACTTTTTTGGTGTGGATAAAGAAGCTACTCTTGCATGTATTACATCTTTGATGGACTTTGGGAAGGACAATTCTATTCATTGAAAACTTAGTGATGCTGAGACAGGCTAAATTGGAGATAAAGAAGCCAGCAGCAAACTATTTAACAAAAGGAAGCCTCAGGATTTAAGGCAAACGAGAGGCTAGTGGTGACTTTCTATGTCAATGCCATCTTAGCATGCATGGTGATAGCAAAATTACTATTAATAAGGTTTTCTTGCTTACTGTTTTCCCAGTATTGAAACCCATTTTGTTCAGGCTTAGAGTTGTGTATAATGAGAAGGTAATTCTTGTAATATTTACTGTGTCACAGCAGAAGCCAAAGTCTGATCAACCAATTAAATATCATTCAGTTTAAATTATAATATAGTTTAATTCCCTAAACCATTACATTTTAAATGATGCTTCTCACATCTCTTCTTTCGTGATCTCTCTTTTCCTCTCTCTCTCCTGAATTATTTGTACTCTTATTTTTTTTCTTTCATCTTTGGCTCCCTGAATAGTATCTCTTTTTGCTTTTTTTGATTAATGGTTTTCAATTTATTTTAAATTTTTAATTCATTAATTGTTATTTT
>NW_007833545.1:0-756 GCF_000696425.1 Galeopterus variegatus
TCAATAATAATTACAGGTATTATTAATAATAATAACTTATATTCTAGGCCCTGTAACTAATCACTTTACATATACAACGTCATGAAATTCTTGCAGCCCTGTTTTACAGGCCAGAAGAAAGAGTTAAGAAACGTGGCCGGGGTCACAGCTAAAGAAGAATTCAAGATTAGACTTTACACGTGAAAGCCTCCAGAGCCGATGCCCCTAACAGGTGCGCGGTGACGCCAGGCCGACTTCCACCACCGGCCTCAGGGCTCGCAGTCAGTGGAGCGTGAAAGCAACCAACATCGCTATTTTCACGTTACAGCTAACGTGCACAGTGAAACTTCAGGGTGCAAAGAAAAAATGACAGTCACAGAGTCCTGGGGGCTTTCCCGTCTTCGTTGGCCAGCTCTGTGCCTCGGCGAGACGCTTCGCCCTCTGGGCTTTTCAATTTGGAAAGGAAGAGGGGAGCTACCCTGGAGCCAGCGTGGCTGTTGAGGTGGATCGCATTCAAGGAGCAAACTTAGAAGTATAAATTCATGCTTCTGGGGAAGCTCGTTCATCAGAGTCCCTCCAAACGAGCAGACCCGCTGGACTAGGCATCTCCAGGGTTCCGCCCGCCTCCAAAGGCAGTCAGCCCTCGCAAGGAGGAGCTTTCTTACGCCACCGGGGGGAGGGCGCGCGGGCGGACTCGGCGCCTTCCTCTCGTCACCAAGTCCTGTGATCCCAGAACGGCGGCCGGGCTCGACTAACGGCTGCGGGTCGCAGCCGGGT
>NW_007833546.1:0-756 GCF_000696425.1 Galeopterus variegatus
CGAGGCCACAGTGCCAGCCGCACCTGGGGCGGGTCCTCCCCTCCGCCACAGCCGGACCGCCACCCACCGCCCCGTCCCGTCTCCAGCCCTCTACTCACCACTCCGGGACACACGCTGGGCCCAACTCCTGGGTCCCTGGGAGCCGAGCGGCCGGGACTCACGCAGAGTTCCCGGGCGGGCCAGCCAGGGTGAGTCAGGGCGGGCGGGACAGGAGCCCGGGAGCCACCCCGCCCCGCCCCCGGGACGACTCGGCCCGCCCCGCTGCAGGCGCTCCCAGGTCGACGCCCCTCCTGGCGCTGCGCAGTCGGGGACGCAAGTGACCCTGATCTGGCTCTGCCCGAGGTGGGCACGGGGTGGGCCGGAGGTGCAGGGGCCTTAAAACTCCGCAGTCCCGCTGGACCCCGGCCGTGGGGGAAACTGAGGAAGCTGAAGGCTCTGAGCCACAAAGCCATCCTGGGGCCACCCTTCTGGGAGCCAGGACATACAGATCCTATCAGGAAGGTGGAAGTGCTTTCTCCAACCCTCAAGGTGCAGCCACTTGTCCTCAAAGCCCAACCAAGGCACAGGTGACCAGAGTCTTCAGGTGCCCTGGGGGGCAGAAGGCAGGGGAGAGCATCTCCTTTTCTGCTCTGGCCATGGGGTAGGAGCTGGGCTGAGCCAGAGGAAGCCTAGCAGAGTAGGGGTGGTCTCTAAAGGAGGACTTTGCCTCCCCACCCCCACCCTAGCCTGGGCTGGATCTTTTTTTTTTTTTTTTTT
>NW_007833547.1:0-756 GCF_000696425.1 Galeopterus variegatus
TCTAGTCTTTTTCCAAGACTCAGTTCAAGCATTGTTTCTTTAGGAATTCTTTCTAAACCCTCCTCCAAAAATGCTGAATTGGCCACCCCTTCTTTTGTGAACCACTGTTCTCTGTGTATCCATAGTACCTTTCAGAATCCTTGCTTGTTCTGTCTCTCCCAGGAGACTGTAATCCTGTACTCCTGAAGGTCAGGACACTGCCTTCCTCACCTTTATATTCCCAGTGCCCAGCAGAGTGACTATGTTTCACATCTAGGGCAATGGTTCTCAAATTTTAGCACATCAAAAACATCTGGAAGCCTTGTTAAAACACAGATTGCTTGGCACCACCCTCAGAGTGTCTGATTCAGAATGCCTGGGGAGAATGTTAGGGGAGGGATGAGGGGATGGGGAAGGTTGGTGAGAATTTGCAGTTCTGACAATGTCTCAGGTGATGCTGCTGCTGCTGAGCTGGGGTTCACACTTTGAGAACCACTAATCTAGTACACAGTAGGCGCTCAACAAATGACCATCAATTAGTGAATGACTACAATATATAGGTAGAAAAAGAGGCTTGACAGTGTTTTCTTTTCATTCTTCCAACTTCATTCAGGTAAATTACAAAGTCCTACTTAATTCCCAGACCCATTTAAGAGTCATCAGCCTGGGCTCCCACAAATTGTCTCCTATAATTACAACAAAACATTTATTGTGCACTTCTATGTGCTAGACACTGTTTTAAATGCTTACGTGTGTTGAATAATTTAATCCTCAACA
>NW_007833548.1:0-756 GCF_000696425.1 Galeopterus variegatus
CATTGTCAATGCTCGAGTTTCTTATTTCATACTTCCAATTGTATTGTTATTGAACAAAGGATAAAAAAGGCAATATAATCCAAGAATTATACCCTACCCAATTCCAACTTCAACTTAGGAAACAACTGACCTGAACACTTTAATTCTAGTCCAACTTTGAAAGAAAGCCCTCTCGTTAATATTTGGGTTTACTTGTCTGACCATTGGAAAGTCAAAAGGAAAGAAACAAAAATAAAGGAAATGTTTACCCATGATGGCTGGGAATTGGACCTACATTTTGGATAAAATTGTTTGGTTTTTGGTTTTTTCCTAAGAGAGATTTTAGAATGGAGTCATAACAGCTAAGAAACCCTATCATATTCTCTTAAATAAAATGCTAGTTGGGAAAGAGGAATTATTCAGGAAGTCAGAAGATTGAAAATCTAAGTGGTTTTTCCTTTTTCAAATGTGACCATTCTGATGGTTTCAATGCTCTGTCTGCAAAGAGATGTTTTGTGTACTCTAAAGGTGTGCACTCCATTCTTTCCAGTTTTTATTTCTCTGTGTTTGTACCATGACTAAAGGTGATTCCGGTGTATGTGCCCTGATTAGGAGACAAGAGAAGATGATTTAGGATAATCAACTGTCCCCATTTACTCAAGACTGAGGAATTTCCTGATGAGGGACTTTCAGTGCTAAAATCAATACAGGCCCAGGAAAATCAGAATGGTTGGTTACCCTAGGATGGTGTGTTTTTTTGTCCTGATAACAGATTTT
>NW_007833549.1:0-756 GCF_000696425.1 Galeopterus variegatus
AGACTCAGAAGCCAGGCTCTGCATTTTACAGACTGGTGGCCAAAGCCAAGTATTAACCACCGCAACCCCCTTTGAAAAGGGAGAATCGTGAAAACAATACTTACATTTTAGGAGTTTTTGGAGACCTGAATACATTAATAAGAGCGAAGCAGTGGAACAGTTCCCTGCATTCAGTAGTCACTCAATAAATATTGTTGAAAGAATGAACGGAGGAGACATAGGCAAGGGCCATCAAGCACAGCACAGCAGGGTGTGTGCAGCCCAACTCCAGAAGGCACATTCGCACAGATGTGAATGGAACTTTTCAGAGCTGTGCAGTGTGGTAGTCCTGAGTGCAAGTATGTCTGCTTTAGCGTTGTTCATAATAGCAAAAACTGGAAATTCAAATGCATTTATCTATAAATAAAATGTGGACCATTCATACAGCAGAGCACTATTATAGCTATTAAAAAGGAATAAACTGCATCTATGTGTATCAGAATGGATAAATCTCAAAAATATCGAATGAAAAACAGCAAGCCGCAAAATGATACATGCAGCATGATGCCATTTATAGAATGAAAATGTGCACACAAAAAATTATATATGTACGTATATTTTTTAATGCTGGAATAATACACCCAAAATTGAAAGCTATCTCTGAATGGAGGGGGAAGAATTCAGACTGGAAATTGTGGTCATAGAGATTTAGCTTATTCCATACTGTAATAATTATTTTAAAGAATGATGTGCTTATATATCATGTAGGGTTTTTTT
>NW_007833550.1:0-756 GCF_000696425.1 Galeopterus variegatus
ACGTTGCTGGGGTAAGAAGTTTATGCTTATTATTCATTTAAGGTATAATTAGTAAATCAATAGAAGACTATATTTAAAACTATATTTCTTAAAATAAGATCCATAGATAATCAAACATTGATTATTCATAGCTATGGAAGCAATGACCAGAAGATTTGCTATTAAAAAATGGTTGTTTCAGCTATGTAAGGTAGTTTAATGGACTATTGCTGTGTTTTACATGTTCTTTTTAATGATTTATATTTTCACGATGTAAAAAATTATATTTGAGTTTATGGGGTTTTTTTTAATGATTTTAAATTAAGAAAAAATAAAAACTACAATACAAAATATCTGATGGAGAACACGGATGAATAAGTTACTTAGACTAAGTCCATACATAACTACTAATACATGTAAAACAGCTCTGCCTCATTGATTCAAAAAGAATAAAGTTGTTCAGGCTGTAAAGTAGAGTAATGGGCTTTCCTTGGTTGACAGAGGGTTTCAGTGAGAAAAAGAAATACCTCAGAATTGGGTAATGAGAGGACTGTTTTGATTGAAAGAAACTCCTTTTTATATACATAATTTAGTGATGGCAGTTTTAATGAAGTATTAATAAAATACTTTGGCCCCCAGCAGCATAAAATAAAAGCAACATAATATTCAAAAGAAAGTTAAGAAATTAGCACCTTTTAAAAATCCAAATAGAATGTTGTTATTGAAATAACCAAGCCTAATAAGGCATGTTGTTCTTGAAGACAAATATCTTTCTAC
>NW_007833551.1:0-756 GCF_000696425.1 Galeopterus variegatus
AAAAAAAAAAAAAAAAACCTTTTTTTTTTTTTTTTTTTGCAGCACAATTTTGGATTGGTTTGTTACGGAAGCATAGCCAAACTATTCTGATCAATATAATGACCTATGTCACTTTTCCCAAAATGTCATTGAATACTAAATTATTCTCTGAATAAAAGTTGCTATGTTAGATAAATGTGCTGAGTCATACCCAATGCAGAAGATTTACAGTGTATGCTACATTAAAAGCTCTAAAATCCTTGCTAACCAAGAACAATTATCTTTATTTAACACAGAAATTTATAAATTTGTGAGAAAAAATGAAATTGCTGCATATTTAGTGATTTTCTATAGAAAAGCAATTTGTGGATCTCCAGTTTCGAAGATGTTACCTCAGGAAGGACAAGATATACCTAAATGAAAATAAACATAAAGACAGGTGGGCAAAGAAATGCCATAGAATTAAAATAATCCGTTGAGAAGTTTAATGCATTCTGAAATTTGGGTATATAGTATAGCCCTTTTTACTTTAAATGTAAAGCAAATAATAGTAATAACAGTGATAGAAAGCATTTACCACTAAATTGCTAATGAAATTTACCACTACGTTACTAATAAAATTTTAGCATTGCTCTTAAATTTGAAGAGAAAAAACCCAGTTACTTATAGGGTTGTCATATCCAAATTCATCCTAAAGAAGGAATACAAACAATAATATGTTTTTATTGTTTCTATAAAATTTAATTATTTGTTGGTTTTGAAGTAGTATTTACAAGG
>NW_007833552.1:0-756 GCF_000696425.1 Galeopterus variegatus
TCAACCCTGGTGACAGCAATGATGAGAGGACACAAATACAGCCAAATATCAGTTCCAAAGTTGGGGAAAGACCTGAAGCATTATGGAGATAAACATGTTCCTCTGAAAACACTTTTAGGGGAATATTATGAAATCGCCTTAGCAAATGAGCAGAGTTTTCTAACTTGGGACCTGGACACAGGGCAGCAGTGTGTGTTTCTATATTTCAACTGAGCATGATTATTAGTGGAAACATTTTTGTATAATTAGTTTTGGCTTTCCTTTTCATACAGACACACTCTCAAAAATTATCATGCAGATCAAATGTGAACTTCAAAGGGCTGATGACATAATATGCAAGTAGCAAGTCAACCAGTGTCATGCTCATGTTTGTATTTAAAGGGGAAATTGAAAGTGATTCAGAGTATTTTAGTTAACATTTACTAATTTCCTCAACACCCTGTTACATTTGAAGTTGAACTGGATTATCCTGTGTTAGAAAGTCTGATAGGAAGACCGTGAACAAAGTATGAGATGGTGATTGGTTTGTTACCAAGTAGCAAAAATGTTGCAGTTTATAGTGTTATCTTCAGGCATAACTGAACTTCAATAAAGACTTTGTTGTAACATCTAATTTTTTATATCAGCATTGCTCTGGCAGCTATATTTATTGGTGATTTCTGGTCATGCACTCGCAACCATCTTGTCTTCATGTACTTACACCACTGCACAGCACATACGGCTAAAAGCATGCCCTTTTTTGTACTAAAAGCTCCC
>NW_007833553.1:0-756 GCF_000696425.1 Galeopterus variegatus
TACATAATTTTTTAATTCTTAACTTTAGAAAGCATTTTAAAATTCAAAGTTGTTTGTAACAAGAATTAGATATTTTTGTCAAAATAATACATTTATTCCCATTAAATAAAGATTACAAAAATTACGTAATTTAAATTATTTTTAACTATGTATTTCCCTCTGAAAATGTCTGGATTTGAACAATTAATTTTATGGTAAGTCTACTTATAGTATTCTTTGATAGAAAAAGTAAGAAGAAATAATTTTATTGTATTATGAGCCAACAGTCGTATAAGAAATATGGAGAAGGAGATTGACTAAGGATGTAAACAGAACAGGCAAAGTGGGTCCCAGGCTTTAATACCTCTAAAACCACAAAGAATGTGACATTATCACAGACACTGGCATGAAGCCCAACGGATTTTTTTTTTTGTTTTTTTTGTTTTTTTTGAAAAAGGAAAGCGGAATATAAAAAATATTAAATGGTCATGAATTAATGCCTTTTGGATTTGTAATTTTTATATCTAGATGTCAAATTTGTAATGTTCTATTTTAAATATGATATCTATCTATCAAACATTGATGGACTTGTAACAATATTTTACGTATAACAGACATAGTTTTCAATCAAATCACTCAATTAGTAGATGTGTAACCCTCATTTTTTTTAAATTCACTTTTTTAAGTATAAGAATATAGAGGTTTATAATATTCAAGTAATTTGTCAAATCTTAGTTTGCTGTAGAACAAAATTATAATTCAGGATTAATGACCTCC
>NW_007833554.1:0-756 GCF_000696425.1 Galeopterus variegatus
CCCTCGGCGGGAATGCGCCGCTGCGCTCCCAAGTGGCGCACTGTAGCAGTGCGCCACTGGGCCGGCCCTCTCTTTCTCTTTAAGAGCAAATTTCACTTGTATTCTTGTCTACATGTGGGTAGGGTAGGTATAGAAGATTAGAAGAACTTGATTATAAGTCAGACCTGGATCCCAAAATATTTCCCCGAAGTGTCAGTCAGGAAGCCTCCAAGAACCCACTGGTACCCAAAAGCAGGTTTTATCAATAAATATGACCACTCTTCTTCTTCACACTTGTCCCAGAATTAACTTTTTACCTGACTGAGGGAATGTTTTTATTCTCTGTCACCCCCACCTCCTTTGACATATCCATACACTTCTCTCAAACACTGATCTGTGTAAAGTTACCTTTACTGAATGTGATGTGTTTCTTCTTAAACTCCTCCAACCCTTTCTCAACCTGTTTTTAATAGTATGCAAGGAAGCTTCTCAGAGCCTGTCAACTGAGCCTTGCTAGCTAGACTCTAAACCTGGTCAACACTAGACGTTGGTCAGGGAAGGCTATCAGAGAACTTTTCTTTTCAGCCTCTCATCATTGATCTTAATTCTATTCTCTCTGAATTAGCCTTGCTATATTTTGGCTTGGAATATGCCTGTTATTCTTGGAGATATCTTAGAACTGCATCGTCCAATATGGTAGTCAGTAGCGATATGTGACTTTTTCAGTTAAATTTAAATTAATAAAAATTAAATAAAATTAAAATTTTGATCCCTTAT
>NW_007833555.1:0-756 GCF_000696425.1 Galeopterus variegatus
ATGGAGACATGAAAATATAAAAGTGTCCCTAATTAAATTTCTAGAGCTTAAAGCTACAATGAGATAAAAAAAAAAAAAATCCAGTGGGTGAGATTAATGGCAGATTATTAATTGCAGAAGAAAAATTAGCAACTTGAAGACAGCAACAGAAACAATCCATTATGAAACACACACGTGTGCAAAGAATTAAAAAAAGAGCACCAGTAAACTGTGAAACAGACAAACGTACGTGAAATTAAAGTTGGGAAGAAAGAAGGATAGGAGAAAAAATATTTGAAGAAATAATAGTTTATAATTTTCCAACTTTGAAAAAACTAAATCTACAGATCCGTAAACTTCAAAGAACCATGAGCAAAAGAAAAATGAGGAAAAGTATAAAAGGCATATCATGATCAAACTGCTTAAAACCAGTGATGGGAGAGTAAAGAGTAAATCTTTAAAACTGGAGAAAAAACAAAAAGGAGACATCACCTAAATAGGAACAGAGATAAGAATAAAAGAAGATTTCTTTTTGGGTACAATATAAGTAAGATGTGAAGCATAATCCTTAAAGTATTGAATGGAAATAAAAAAGAATCCACTTAGAATACTTTACCCATCAAAAATATCTTTCAAACACGAAAGTGAAATAAAGACCTTTTCAGAAGTGAAAAAGCTAAAATAATTCATCACAATCAGACTTGCAAGAAATGTTAAAAGTAAGTTCTTTAAACAGAAGGAAAATGACAGTGAATGGAAACCAAGATTTACACAACG
>NW_007833556.1:0-756 GCF_000696425.1 Galeopterus variegatus
TATTCCTTCTTGGGCTTCTTGATGATCAAGAGATACATTTCACAGGTCAAATAATTTGGTCCATTTGCAATATATGGCCAGAGGCTGTTCCATTTGTATTGCTCAAGTTATTATCTACTCTGCTTGGAAAGCATCAGCTTTCTCCCTTTGAAATAACAACAGGTAGATCCTATGCACCTAAATAAATGACTTTATGAACCAGCTCTTCTAAAAGGTGATATTCATTAATGCCAAGTCCTTATAAAGCTCCTCACCAGAAATTCTAAATTAATAAAGGATTCCTTCTGCAGTGAACTCCCCAGAGACAAAGACATCAAAGACCATGGTCTCCAACCCAAAGATTTTGTTTATTGAAAATGTCTTCAAATAAGGGACTCTTTCTAGACACATTGAAAAAGACCATATTAAGTATGGTTGATCAAACCCTATGCTGCTAAGCTTTAAGGCATTGATTTATGTATTCATGTTTCTCATTTTAAAAATGCAAATCCACCTAAGTGGACCACCTCCATCACTGAAGATCTTCAACTGAAACTAACCTATTGCCAAACACCTCAATCTTCCAGCCAAAATGAGAAGACGACAATATCTAAATAAATAGCATTTATCCAAGGCTCTGAACCCAACCTGATGACAACTCCATAACCAACGATGCTGAAACTTTTGAACTTTTAGTTTCACTCTGGAAAATTTTCCTAGTCTTAGACTTTTGTCAGACTGTGGGTCTCATCTCTTGGTTCACATTCTAATGAGGCC
>NW_007833557.1:0-756 GCF_000696425.1 Galeopterus variegatus
AGCTTTTCTATATAAAATACTAAAGAAATAACCATACAACCCCCATTTTGTGGAAAAAATGCATTGATTCACAAGAGAGAGGAGAAATATACAAAAGTATTAACAGTGGTTACAAATCTGGATGGTAGGATTTTGTATAATTATTCTTTTCTTTTTTTTTTTTTTGCTCTTTCTTCATTTTCCAAATTTCCTTTAATTAATATGCATTATTTGTATAATTTTTTAAAAAAATTCTACACTTTTCTAAGTGAACAGAGATTTGATGACAAAGGAATTAAACTAACGAATTATATTTTTCGCATGTTTAGTTCTAACTATCATTCGTTTTCTGGGAGAGGATGACAGTGTATTGTAGATACAAAGTTTTAGAATTTGTGGTCACTTCTTATTCAGTTACCAAAAAACCACATGATTAAATTCATAATAGGCATATGTGCAGATTTTGCCATACAGACTAATGCTGTGTTTTCTAGATGTGAGGATTTAATGGACCAGAAAACTGCAGTAGAAGATTTGGGGACTGATATAAAGTTGTCAACTTTTTATTTTGCTAAATAAGTGTCTATTAAAGGAAGCTCCACAATCACCATCACATACATAATTATCACTTCATAAAACATAGAACATTTCTCCCCAAATGATTGGAAAGACTATATAGTGTTGTAGAAATAAAGAACTATCTTTTAAAAGGAGTAATTTTGACTTTGCAAAAACTCTCCCTATTGTTTTTTTATTTTGCTGCTAACTGGTGAAAAC
>NW_007833558.1:0-756 GCF_000696425.1 Galeopterus variegatus
ATGTGTCACTTCCTTCAGGTTACCATGGTGTCTGATGAGGAATCTGCTGTCACTTTAATTGTTTTTTTTTTTTTCCCAGTATAGGTAAATTGTCATTTTTCTTCGTTGTTTTCAAGATTTTTCCTTGTCTTTAGTTTTCAGAAGTTTAAGTATGGTGTGTTTTGACATGAATTTCTTTGAGTTCATCTTGTTTGAGGTTGACTCAGCTTCTCAAATTTGTAGGTTTATGTCTCCTGATGGATTTGGGAAGTTTTCAGCCATTATTTCTTCAAATATTTCTTTAGTCCTACCTTCCTTCTCTTCTCCTTCTGGAATTCTGATGACACGAATATTAAGTTTTTTCTTACAGCCCTACAAGTCCCTGACTCTCTGTGATTGTTTTCTCTGTTTTTCAGACTGAGCGATTTTTATTGCTCTGTCTTCCAGTTCGCTGATTATTTCTTCTGTCCTCTCCTTTCTGCCACTGAGTCCATCCACTGTGCTTTTCATTTCAGCTGCTGTATTTTTCAGTTCTAAAATTTTCATTTTGTTCTTTTTTATACTTCGGGTTCCCTGTTGAGACTTTCTATTTTTCTTGTCAAGACTTTCTGCTTTTTCATTTGTTTCAAGTGAGTTCATAGTCATTCTTTGAAGCATTTTTATCATGGCTGCTCTAAAATATTTGCTAGATAATTCCAAAATCTTTGTCACTTGGGGTTGGTATCTACTAATTGTCTTTTTGTGTTCAGTTCGAGATCTTCCTGGTTCTTGGTATAA
>NW_007833559.1:0-756 GCF_000696425.1 Galeopterus variegatus
ATCACATGAGCATTAGAGGCTCCATATATGAATTTTGTGGGGACACAATCATTCAGTCCTTAGCGAAAGGGAAACAACAACAGAAGCTCAAACAAAATTCACAATTGTAACTGAACATTTGTATTTTTAATCCATCTCTCTCAATAAATAGAAAAAGCAATATCACAAAAAATATAAATCAGTAAAAACACAGATTTCAAAAACACAATTAAAAACTTGACCTGATATGGAATACCATATCCAGCAACTGCCAAATATATGTCCTATGTAAATACACACAGAACAGATACAAGAATTGATCAAATGCTGGGTTGTGAATCAAATATCAACAAATTTCAAATGCTGAAATGAACCTTAAGACTATGTGGAATTAACGTAGAAATCTATAACAAAAAGATAAATCCCCATATAGTTGAAAATCAACATTATCAAAAAAGAAATCACAGTAGAAATAAGAAGTATTTAAAACTGAATAAAGAAAATAATATGTCAAGACTTAGGCAATGAAACTAAAGCCATGCTTAGAAGAAAATCTATATACTTAAAATGAATCATTGGAAAATGATCTATGCATCTATCTCAAGAACTGGGGACAAATTCAAAAGAAGTAGATATGACAAGAAAATAATAAAGAGAAAAACTTAAGGAAATAGAAAACAAATATATAATACGGAGTGTCAACAAAGCCAACCGTTGGTTCTTTAAAAATATTTTTTTTAACCAATAAACCAGTACTCAAAAAAGAAAAAAAAAAAA
>NW_007833560.1:0-756 GCF_000696425.1 Galeopterus variegatus
GAATGGGAGAAAGTATTACCAAACTACACATCAGACAAAGCCTAATATCCTGAATATGTACGGCAAAAAACCAAATAACCCAATTTAAAAGTGGGCAAAGGACCTGAATAGACATTTCTCAAAAGAAGACATAAAAATGAGCAACAGAGACATGAAAAAATACTCAGCATCACTAATCATCATGGAAATGCAAATTAAAACTGCAATGAGATATTATCTCACTCAAATTAGAATGGCTATTATTTAAAAAGATGGAAAATAACCATTGATGACAAAGATGCAGAGGAAAAAAAACTCTCCTACATTATTGGTGGGAATGCAAGTTGGTACAGCCACTGTGGAAAACAGTATGGAGTCTCCTCAGAGAAGTAAAAATTGAGCTACCTTATGACCCAGCTATCCCACTACTGGGTATATAACCAAAGGAAGCAAAATCAATATATGGAAGAGACACTTGCACTCCCATGCTCATTGCAACACTATTCACAACAGCCAAGAGATAAAATCAACCTACATGACCATCAACAGATGAAGGGATTTTTAAAAAAAGAAAAAAAACCTATGGTATATATACAGAATGAAATACTATTAAGCTATTAAATAAATAAATAAAATTCTGTCATCTGAAGCAACCTGGATGGAATTGGAGACCATCATGTTATGTGAAGTAAGCCAGACACAGAAAAACAACTACTGCATGATCGCACTCATATGTGGAATAAAAAAAAAAAAAAAAAAAAGGGGTTTTCATAGATA
>NW_007833561.1:0-756 GCF_000696425.1 Galeopterus variegatus
GAGCCAGATCCTCATCTTCCACGTGAGACATCAGTACACATGCCTAAGATCTAAAACATGAGAAGTACCAATGCAAGCATGAAATTTAGAAGTGTGGAGGTAGATGCCGAAAGTCTCAGCTGCAAGTTACCAAAGTGGTTGTCTCTGGAAAGAGGAAATAACAGAAGGAGAGTGGCTGGGGATTACTGATTTTGACAAAAAATTCTCACAGGGAATCACAAGTTGAATTTTGTCCTCAGGCCCTGTCCCTAGAGAACAAGCCCAAGCTCTGATGCCTCTCATTCAAGGCCGCCAATGATCTGGACCTTGCCCGCTGCTCTTGTATTTTCTGTGGCAGCATCACCTCACTTGCAGGTGCTGCATGTGCATGCTGCCCTCACACCCCTGCCTTTGCTTCTGAGCTCCTCTTTGCCTTGCTAGCTGTTTCTCCCCCCACCCTCCATCTGCCCCACTGTCACCTTTTTCTCTGCCTTCCTGTGGGTCATTTTTTTAGCATTCCATTTTCATTTATCTGTAGTGGGTTTTTTTTTCTGTTCCTAGTTTTTTATTTTTTTGTGGCTGGCCAGTATGAGGATCTGAACCCTTGACCTTGGTGTCATCAACACCAGCACGGAGCTAAACAGCCATTTAGCTCTTAGTGGTTTTTTTTTTTTTTCCTTTTTGTCTTTTTTCATGACCGGTAATGGGATCACAAGCCTCGGTGTCACGCCCACACCGCGCTCAACCAGTGAGCGGACCGCTCTCTATATGGGATCC
>NW_007833562.1:0-756 GCF_000696425.1 Galeopterus variegatus
GCCCCATTTTCTGGTCACACTGGATGTGGTATCAGCCCCAAACCAAAAGCTTGTCTCATTTGCACAACTCCAAGCACCTGGGGAGAAGTGGCTTCTTGGAGCCTTCTCTGGATTGTTGGGGATTAATCTTAGGGCTAGATTCTGCCTGGAGAACACACATCTACACCTCACCTACAGGGTCTCCGCCTCATCTCAGAATTCCAAGCACACTTCTGCCTTTCCCTCACTGAATAGATACCCCTGAGGACCACGCTGGCTTGCTCTGGACGTGAACTGCTGCGGACTCACCCCCCTGCCCCCAGCAACGCACACGGAGGCTCTAAGTGAGAGCCCAAACCCGCCCCTAGTCCTCGGTTTCTTCTCGTGTTGATTTTTCATATCTCTGCCTCTGCTTCCCTCTCCCCTCCTGCATCCGGAGCGAAGGCAGGGCAGAGCGTTTGGACCTGCTCCACACACGATCTGCGCACGTGACCGCAGCACCCGAGGCTCCAACACGCGTGTGTGTACACGGGACATTTTGCAGAGGGCTCCCATGGCAGAGCTTGCTCACGCGATGCCCCCAGCCACCCTGACAGATAAGTAAGGCAGAGATTACAGCAACTTTATGAGTAAAACTGGCACCAAAAGACAGGCCCACAGACACTGACAATGCTTAGAAATGGGACTTACCAACCCTCCATGCAGATCACTTCCCACTGCATCCTAAGCCGGAGGCCCCTGACCCTACTGCCCTGCCCCAGTCCCCCAGCCCAGAAT
>NW_007833563.1:0-756 GCF_000696425.1 Galeopterus variegatus
CAAGGTGTAAAAGTGCTGGAGCAGTCTGGACCCTATGGATTCTCAAAACTAATCAAATAAAATATTCCTCCAGGGCAAAGACCTGCACCAATGAGAAACTGTTGGGAGAAAACCTAAATTTATCAAATAGCTACAAAAGAAGCAAAGAAAATAAAATAGAATTAAAAAGGGGGGGTGGGAGAGAGGAACAGAAACAGCATTGATTTTTCAAGTTATAGACCCAGTGAATGTGAGTTTTGAAATTATTTTCTCATTTTTTAAATTTTGCATAAGTGTCAGCAGCGGGAGCTCTAGAGCCATGACACTGTAAAAACTGTCTAACTCTTCCTCCTTCCTCAAAGCACACAAAAAATCCAAAGAAAAGGAAAAGAGAAAGAAAGGAGAGAGGAAGAAGAGAAAAAAGAGATCTCGGTCAGCTCCCACACAAAGTTATCACAGATGATTCTAAGGAAAAGAGAACAGAAGCAGAATGACAAAGCCGATCCGAAACCAAATGAAAACTATCCCTTACTGTATTTCTTTTAACTAGCTCAAATAAAGAACATTTTTTAAACCAGTCTTCATTTTTATTCCACTACATCTGAGCCTGCGGCTCTTCTGGGACTGTCTCTCTCTCCGGCCTCCAGGAGATGATAATCCTCCCAACTCTCCTCCGGCTCCTTCTTCCTGCTCTCACTCATGAGCTCCTTTTTATCGTTGCCACCGAAATGGCACATTTTCTATGACTCTCTCTTGGCCACTTCCTTCAGTTGTCTC
>NW_007833564.1:0-756 GCF_000696425.1 Galeopterus variegatus
ATTCGACAGTCATTAATATTCATATATACTCAAAATAATATATTAGAAGATATACTAGAAAATACCCACAAAACTATGTTGGCTAGAAGTAAATCTAGCAAAAGATATAAAAATTTTCTTTAAAGAAAATATAAAATCTTATTGGATGACATGGGAGAAAACTCAAATAAATGGAGGAGTGTACCATTTTTATGGACAAGAAGAATCAATATCATAAAGACATAAATTATTCCTCAAGTTAATCTATGGATTCAAAGAGATTCTAAGTAAAAATACCAGTATACTTTTTTTCCCATAACATACCAGTTGATGCTAAAAGTCATAAAAAAAAAAAGAAAAGAAAGGCTTGAAATAGCTAGGCATTTTTGAAAAAAAAAAAAGTGTGGGAATTTTTCCTAAAGAGTTATCAAGGCTTATTATAAAACTACAATCATAAAGACAATGTGGCATTCATATGGAATATACCAGCTAGCCATAAACAGACCCCCACGAATGCATAGACACATTGTCTAGGAAAGACGTAGCATCACAAATCACTGGGGAAAGGATATTCTATTCAGTGGATGTTGCTGGGCCAGGTGGTTATCCATGTGAAAAGAACTTGGGTCCGTTCCTTAAATAATACACAAAAATAAATTCTAAGTGAATTAAAAACTAAATATGAAAAGGTATACTGAGAAAAAATAAAGAAAAATATGTTGACATAGGTTTAGAAAAGAATTTCTAAATAAAATACTTTTAACAGAAATCATAAAA
>NW_007833565.1:0-756 GCF_000696425.1 Galeopterus variegatus
GTGTTATTGACTGAAATTGGCCTCACAGGCTCTGAGATGTGACAAGACCAGGGGTCAAATCCTGGTGACTTCACCAAAGCTTATGTTTACGGACTTGACCAGGTGCCAGGCATGCACTGAGGGCTTCATCTACCATGGTGGCTTGTATACTGGGGTGGACAGTGTCCCCCAAAGTTCTATCCACCCAGATCCTCAGACCATATTTGGAAACAGTGTCTGCAGATGTCATTAAACTTAAAATGAGCTCATAGTGGATTAGGGTGGGCCCTAAATCCAGTGACTGGTAGCCTTATAAGAAGAGAAGAGGATGCACAGACATAGAGTGAGGAAGGCCACTTGAACATGAAGGCAGCGATTGGAGTGATGCGTCTACAAGTCAAGGAGCATTGGCCACCACCAGAAACAGGGACAGAGGCACGGAATGGGTTCTCCCTCAGAGTCTCCAAAGGAACCGACCCTGCCAACACCTTGATTTTGGACTTCTAACCTCCTGAACTGTAAAGGAATACATTTCTGTTGTTTTAAGCCACCTCGTCTGTGGTATTTTGTTACGGCAGCCCTAGGAAATGAAGACAGCTTGTCTTCAAGATGGCGGCCATCGTTTCCCTCCCTTCCCTATTTTGAATCTGGTCTGGCTTGAGCGATTTGCTTGACCAATAAAATGTGAGAGAAGTAATGTTCTGACACTTCTGAGGCTTGGTCATGAGAAGCAGCTTCCACCTGGGCTGAAGTCTGGCTACCCCGAGACAGCCATCC
>NW_007833566.1:0-756 GCF_000696425.1 Galeopterus variegatus
GTTTCTTCAATTTTTAAATGAGGGATTGGTCATAAGTTCACCTGAAGTCCCCTTCAGTTATTATAAGTGTTATGGACCAAACTGTGTCCTTCCAAAACTTATATGTTGAATTCCTAATCCCCAGTATCTCAGAATGTGACTGTATGTGGAGATGGGGCCTTTAAAGAGGTAATAATATTAAAGTGAGATTATTAGGGTGGGCCCTAATTCAATATAACTGATGTCCTTATAAGAAAAGGAGATTAGGACATAGACACACAGATGGAAGACCATATGAAGACACTGGGAGAAGATGGCCATCTACAAGCTAAGAGAGAGGTCTTAGAAGAAACCAACCCTGCTGACACCTGTCTCAGAATTCTAGCCTCTAGAAATGTGAAAAAATAAATTTCCATTGTTTAAGCCACTCAGCCTACGGTACTTTTTTATGATAGTCCTAGCAAACTAATACAATAAATAAACTTGAAGTATCCAGAACATTCTGTGCTTACAGTTGAACTTCACTTTAAAAACAACATCATGAGCCTAAGTTATCCCCACCAAACAACTGAGCATAGAAGTGACTAAATTTATTATCATCATCTAGAAAGAAATACTTGAACTTTTAAACTTGCTTGACAAAAACCCCACTCCTCTCTCCTACTGAGTGTAAAACCAATTTACAGGTTTTCTCCTTACAAACATCATGCCATTAGACAGGTTAGACAGTTAGTTGATGAGAAACTAAGAGAATCTGGGGTTGTTGCAGGTCATGGC
>NW_007833567.1:0-756 GCF_000696425.1 Galeopterus variegatus
AAGTAACTTGCCCAACATCACACAGCCAAGAGGCAGGCACCAGACCAGAGCCCCAAACTCACAGACTTCACTGCCTCTACTCTTAGGCACTATGTCATCCTGAAACTGGGTGATTTGTAAAGAAAACAAAATTTATTGCTTACAGTTTTAGAGGCTGGGAAGTCCAAAGACCAGGGAACACTTATGATAAGGACCTTCTTTGGTGATGGCTTTTCAGCAACGCAGGGGTCTCACATGGTAGAAAATGGTAGAGCAGAGAGAGAGAATAACCTCTCAAGTGCTCTTCTTTTAAAGCCCTTGGAACCACGCGCCTGACCACCATCATTAATCCATTCACTAAGGCATGGTCCTACAATCTAATCACTTCTTCAAGGTCCTCCCTTTGAATTACCCAGGATTTCCCACCCTCAACAGTTATAGTGGGGATTTAAACTTCTAATATATGAACTATGGGAGGCACAATTCAATCAGTCCACAGCACATCCTGACCATCTCTCACTCTGGAAGTCACTCCTTTTATACAAATGACATTGTCAGCACTGATTGTTAAATATTTCTATCCTTGTAACATGTGAAAGAGCCTCACCTAAACCCCAAGGGTTTCTTCTACTAATTCAGAGAGATAGAAGCTTTTCTCTGCCCCTGAACTATGACTACAAAAACAAAATGAACAAAAAGTCATCAGAGGACCAAGAATCTCTCATCTTGCAAATAAGAATTCACAGCTTTTCTGCATTCAGCACTGGGAGGAGACCC
>NW_007833568.1:0-756 GCF_000696425.1 Galeopterus variegatus
TGAGAAGTAGCCGGGGTCCAGAAGTCACACACAAATGTAGCAGATGTGCGAGGATGTTCATTGCAGTCTTGTTTACAACAGCAGTTGGTTGGAATCAACTTCAGTGTCCATCAGAGGGATAATGGGTTAATGAATGGTGGTGCACTTTAAATAATGAGAGTTACTGCACTGCAATTTACAGTGTGAACCGGTGGGAGTGGGATGGGTGCATGGACCCACAGGATGGGAAGAAGAGGGAGAAGGTTGGGAGAATGAAGGTCAGGGGAGGATGAGCAGAAATGCAGACGAAAACAACACCAGAAGCTGCAGGTCTGGCAGGGGCTGCTCCAGGCCCAGCTCCTGACCACCCCACACCTCCCACCACCCCTCAGGAGCGGAGGCTGCTGGAAGAGCGTCTGGCCGAGTTCTCATCCCAGGCAGCGGAGGAGGAAGAGAAAATCAAGAGCCTCAATAAGCTGCGACTCAAATATGAGGCCACAATTGCAGACATGGAGGGTGAGTGCCCACCTGCCCAGTGGGGAGCTGTGGGGGTCGGTGCACACTCCAGTGGGGACCTCGGCCAAGCCTCATGTTGTGGGGTCTCAGTGGTCATTTCCGCTAAATGGGATAGGAAAGAGGGCTCAGGACAGACTGTGTGTCCTCCCAGCTCTTCCATTCTTTATGTTTCTCTAAATCCTACTCTTCCTTTCTCCTTGATGTCTTAGGTCACTCTCACTTTCTCTCCATCTGACTGCTCCACTAACTGTCTGTTTCAGA
>NW_007833569.1:0-756 GCF_000696425.1 Galeopterus variegatus
ATGTAAGGATACTGAGAAACTATAGAGGGAGAAGGAATGTTTGCTAAGATCAAGCTTGTGTTGATAAGACCACTTAATTGTCTACTGGAATGTTATCTGGCTTGTTTCACTGAAAGTTACCAGCCTATACTGTTAAACTATAACCCACCTATGTCTCTTCCTATAGCTTCCTGGTCTGGAAAATAAATGCAGGAAGAGAACCACAATTTGGCGTTAATTTCCTGAGGAAGGGTTGCCTCTCACTTGAGCGTCCCCAAGGGAAGTTAACCACTTCAGGGCCTCTCACTGCTCAGAAGAGATGAGCTTTGAGTAATCCTTTGCATCTCCATCACCCAGAGGAAGTGGGGTGAAAAACCCACGGGGGGTGAAGCAACATAAAGCAACAAAGAAGATATAATGATTATAAATATATATGTAGCCAACATCAGAGCACCTAAATATAAAAAGCAAATATTAATGAACATGAAGGAAGAAATAGCAATACAATAATAGCAGGTGGCTTCAGTACCCCACTTTCAACAATGGATAGGTAAACCACAGAGAAAATTAACAAGAAAATACTGGACTTGAATTGCACTTCAGAACAAATGAACCTAACAGAATATATAGAACTTCCCATCCATAGAATATACTTTTTTCCAGAGCACATGGAACTTTCTCCAAAATAAACCACATGTTAGACCACAAGACAAGTCTTCACAAATTCAGAAAGATTTAAATCATATCTAGTATTGTTTCAACCATATGGTATAAAAC
>NW_007833570.1:0-756 GCF_000696425.1 Galeopterus variegatus
ATATATCGTCAGATGATTTTTTGACGAGGGTGCCATTCAATGGGGAAAGGAGAGGCTTTTCAATAAATGGCGCGAGAAAAATTCAATCCCCATATGCAAAAGAACAAAATTAGACCCTTGCCTTACACCATATACAAAAACCTAACTCAAAAGGGACCAAAGACCTAAACATAAGAGCAAAACTGTAAAACTCTTAGAAATAAGTAAGAGAAAAACTTCATAACATTGGATATGGCAATGATATCTTGGCTATAAAATCAAAACCACAAGCAACAAAAGGAAGAATAGACAAATTGGACTTTGTTAAAATGAAAAAGCTTTGTGCATCAAAGGGCACTATCAATAGAGTAAAAAGGCAACCCACAGAATAAGAGAATATTTTGTAAATTGTGTATCTGATAAGGAATTAATATCCATAATATATAAAGCACTCCTACAACTCAAAAACAAAAAACTAAAACAACTCAATTCAAAAATGGTCAAAGGACTAGAATAGACATTTTTCCAAAAAAGATATACAAATGACCACTTAGATGCTCAACATCACTAATCATTAGGAAAATGAAAATCAAAACCACAATAACTACATAAAAAGATGCTCAACATCACTAATCATTAGGAAAACAAAAATCAAAACCACAATAACATACCACTTCATACCCATTAGGATAACTAATATTTAATAGAACATTTGCTATAGAAGATAACAAGTGTTGACTAGGATGTGGAAAAACTGGAACTCTTGTGTATGGCTAA
>NW_007833571.1:0-756 GCF_000696425.1 Galeopterus variegatus
CACTCCTCCTTTTAGTTTCCTCTCAATTGCCACCCAACCATGAGGCCTTTTCAGCTCCCTCCTGTCTTGCCCCCAGATGATAATGGCTTCCCTTCCTCTGAAACATGTCAATATCAGAGCTCTTCACCCAAAGTACTCACCTGCTGACACCTTGATTTTGAACTTCTGGCCTTTAGAACTGTCAGAGACTCATTTCTGTTGTTTTAAACCACTGACTTTATGGTAATTTGTTACAGCATAATAATACATTATTAATGCTGTAATAGGAATACAGTTATTATTATGCTATGTTGCTCTCTGCCTATTGCATTGAATCTGTGAGCTCCTCAAGGACAGGAACTGTTCTTTGTTCTCCCAAACTGCCCATCCTGGGTGCTAGCTCAGTGTTTGGAGCAATAACACACATTTGATAAATTGTACAGAGCACATTTTGTGTTCAGACCTCTAATTGACCATGTGCAATTGAGATTTTATCACTAAAAAGGAAAAAAAAACCTTTAAAAAAAAGAATTAGAGAAAACTTTAGAGGAAGAAATTCCCCTCATTTTGAGAATTTTTGCTTCCAAGCGTTTTTCTTTTATCCATTTATTATCAGTCCTAAAGAGCCAGGGTACTCTAAAAGTATAATTTAGGTCAGAGACAATGGAATTTCTCTCATTTTCCTTTAGTCATCAATTAGAATTTAGCACGTACCCACTCTGTGCAGAAGCCTACACAGCATTAGGCTCTCTTGGTATTTACATTTCAGTTTCTTGA
>NW_007833572.1:0-756 GCF_000696425.1 Galeopterus variegatus
AAAATCAAACAGTAATGATACATTCCCAATTTATTGAAAAACAAAATAATAAATTTGAGGGATTGTCTCCATTAAAATTTTTCTCCCATAAAATTTTCTTTAAAAATATAACACTTAACTAAAATGAAATTGCATAAGCAGGTAGTGTTTACATGGGAAAGTTTTGACAGATGGGCACTGAAGGGAGGTGAGGATAAGATAATTAGACAACTTACCATCCAAACCTATATGCTTTTAAAAGTTAGAAGGGGGGCCGGCCCCATGGCGCACTCGGGAGAGTGCAGCGCTGGGAGCACAGCGCCGCTCCCGCCGCGGGTTCGGATCCTATATAGGAATGGCCGGTGTGCTCACTGGCTGAGCACCGGTCACGAAAAAGACAAAAAATAAATGTTCGGATCCTATATAGGAATGGCCGGTGCGCTCACTGGCTGAGCACCGGTCACGAAAAAGACAAAAAATAAAAAATAAATAAAAGTTAGAAGGGGGTGCCATTGATAATTACTCCAGGAAAATGGGCATCAGCTGGTCAGTGTAGGTTAGAGGTAAGAAGGAAGCCAGGTCTTCCTTTTCAGAGACCCTGGGGAGGGCAGAGAATAGAATGGTCCTACCAGGCCAGAACATCAGGCAGGTGATCTGGTCCCCAGCTACCTCTGGACCTCATCTTCTGTCCTTTGGTATGAATGGGGTAGACGTGGCAGGACTCAGCACCTGATTATACACGAGAGAAAGGGAAAGCGGGAGTCTAAAATAACACCA
>NW_007833573.1:0-756 GCF_000696425.1 Galeopterus variegatus
AGCAAACTGTATTAGACCTAAAGAGGAAATAGACATGAATACCATAACAGCATGGGACCTGAACACCCCACTAACAATATTGGACAAATCATCTAGGCAAAGAATCAGCAGAGAAGCATAAGATCTAAACAACACTCCAGACCAATTGGACTTGGCAGATATCTACAGAACATTCCATCCAACAACCTCAGAATATTCATTCTTCTCATCAGCTCGTGGATCATTCTCCAGCGTAGATGACATGTTATGCCACAAATCAAGTCTCAACAAATTCAAAAAAATTGGCATTATGCCATGTATTTTTTCAGACCACAAAGGATTAAAATTAGAAATACAACAGACCGGCCGCTCACTCGCTGAGCGAGGTGTGGGAGCAACACCGAGGGTTGCAATCCCGTAGTCGGTCCCGGTCCGGTACGGGGACAACACTGAGGGTTGCGATCCATTGCCGGTCACGAAAAAAGGAAAAAAAAAAATTAGAAATACATAACAAATGAAATTCTGGAAATTATATAAACACATGGAAATTTAACAACATTCTACTTAACGACATATGGGTCCAAGACAAAATCAAGCAGGAAATCAAAAAACTTATTGAAACTAATGAAAACAGTGCTACATCATCCCCAAACCCATGGGATACTGTAAAAGCAGTACTAAGGGAGAAATTTATCATTATTAAATGCTTACTTCAAAAGAATGGAAAGATGGCAAGTGAACAACCTAATACTTTGCCTTAAAGAACTAGAAAAACAA
>NW_007833574.1:0-756 GCF_000696425.1 Galeopterus variegatus
TTTCTGTTATTATTTCTTTAATCCACTTAAGAATAACATAGTAACACCTAAACTTCTAACACATACCAATCAACACAGATTTTGAGTACAGCAAAGTACTCAAAGTGCAGAATATAGTGTACAGAGCACGATATATTTGTTATTTGAAATGTTATTTGCATCACATTAAGTTATTTGGACATTTTTAGGGGGTGGGAGGATCTGGAGTAGAAGACAGCATGGGTTTGTTTATTTGTTTGGGGGAAGAAACAATATAATTTGGCTTGTATTTTAAGAAGATAGATCCATGGCCTATTTCCCTGAATCATCGAGAGTTCAGTAATAGTATTTTTTTGTGATCACTAAGAAAAGCATAACCAAATATTTTCTGAATTTGATTCAGATTGTTATCCCTGGAGAAAGTTTCCATAGAGAAGTAACCATTCCATTCCAGATGTCCTGTGTCATAAGCATCATCATTCTTATCATTGATATCTATGTAAATGATAACTAATGTGTAGATCCTTTAAAAGTATCAAGTTGAGAAAGATGTAAACACTGAGAAATAGGATGGAGAGACAGTACACAGGGCAGCCGTATTGCTGAACTGGTGTCTTCTAGAGGCTGAATCAAGAAGGATAATGTGCTCTTTCCGCACTTTCCAATTAAAATTAGAAGCTCAATTAAGTTGCCTCAGCTTAAGTGGCATATTCTTGCCTTTAGCAACATAGCTTGGGCAGCAAGATTTAAGATGTCCTCACTCTGTCATGTCTATTG
>NW_007833575.1:0-756 GCF_000696425.1 Galeopterus variegatus
TGTGTGTAACATAGTTATGAAATATAGCAATAAAAATTACTATAAAAATGAAGTTGAACATATGTCTTTCAGAAATGATAGATTAAGTAAACAGCAACAAAAAATAGGATAAACAGCATTTTATTAACACAAACGAAAATTTTGATCTAATAGATGCATTTGGAATCATGTATCCACAAACACAGCATTTGCACTGTTTTAAAACAGTTCCGCAGAGATCCAATCAAGAGCGCGGAATTGACGGTCTGCAGCGTCACTCTCTCCCACAAATCTACAACTATAAAAATGTAACATCAGCCAAGCTGGGGCCACTGGAGCTCAGGGGACGAGGAGGAAAGACCTACAGAGTTCATGAAAGCAGGAGAAGCCACGATGAGAGAAAGAAAAAGCTGCTCTGAGCATCTTGGGCCATGGCTGCTTTAAGGCTGGAGCTGCTGAGTACGTGGAGCAGGAGCTGGCAGAAGCCACAGCTGTGCCCTTCAGATGGAGTTGCGTGGATTGGAGATGGCAGGAGAGAAGATGGCCTTGGCGGCCCCCAGGACAGCAAGACCACTAATAGGGTTCCCATGGACCCATGTAGGAGCAAGGAGCCAGAACAGCCAGAAAAATGGAGCCACTCAGGGGCCAGTGAGTCATTGCAAGGGACTAGCACAGGGCCTGTCCCACAGGAAGTATCTGCAGCACGGGTGGTGGTGGAGACAAGCCCACCAGGGGAACACTGGGGCACAGCAAGGACAGCTGATCTGCCCCCCAATC
>NW_007833576.1:0-756 GCF_000696425.1 Galeopterus variegatus
AAGAGAGATGAAACACCTACAGAATTGGAGAAATTACTTGCAAATCATACATTTTATGAAAAATTACTATCCAAAATATATAAGGAACTCAACTCAATAGTAAGAAAACAAATAAACTGATTAATAAATAAGCAAAAGACTTCAATAGACATTTCTCAAAAGAAGACATACAAATGGCCAACAGGTATATGAAAAAATGCTCAACATTACTAATCATCAGAGAAATGCAAATTAAAACTACAAGGTAAAACCTCACACCTGTGAGAATGGCTACTACCAAACAGAGAAAAGATAAGTTTTGTAGATGATATTCAGAAAAAGGAAACCCTTGTATACTCGGTGGGAATGTAAATTAGTGCAGTCTTCATTAGTGCAGTATTTGAACATTTCTGAAAAAATTAAAAATAGAAATATCTACAATCATTGTGTGTCAATTAAAATAATTTAAAAACTGAAAAAACAATTAAAAATTAAAAATCTACCATATGATTCAGCAATTCCACTTCTGAATTTATATCCAAAGAAATGATGTATATCAGAGATATTTTCACTTGTGCATTCACTGTAACATCATTCACAATAGCAAAGACATGAAATCAGCCTAAGTGTTCACTGACAGATTAATGGATAAAGAAAATGTGGTTTATATATATGCAATGTAATAGTGTTCAGCCTTAAGAAAGATGGAAATCTTGTCATTTGTGACATCATCACTTTGTTTAAACATATGTCCAGTAAACATTCTGAGTAAAGTTC
>NW_007833577.1:0-756 GCF_000696425.1 Galeopterus variegatus
GCATTGAACTGTCTCAGGCAGGCGTTTTAATGGGAGCTCAGATTGCTCTAGGGACATGGCCGTAAACTGCTGGAAACCATGCTAGACTTTGGTCATAATACTTAGAGAAGAGATTTGGATAGACCCGTCATACGTTGAGAGTTTTGTAGTTCTCAATATTATTTGCATTTGTTAGATTCTTTTCTTTTATTCATGGGTCAAAACTACAAAACACAAAGTGAAGATGGGAGTGAATTAAATAAAGGGTAATGCATTTTTTTAATATTTACACAACAAACTCTAGTAGTTTCACACCAGTTGTCTTTTTTTTCCATTTTTTCTGGCTTATTTATTTTTTTTCTGGCTTATTTATTATGCAGTTAAAATATTGCACTAATTAAATTAATATTTTTAAATAAAAATTGAAAGACAATTTATATATATTTTTTCCCTGCTACTGTATATCTGTCTGTTTTTAAGGAAAACAATCTTAGCATAGTATAAGGGCTGAGATGTGAGCAGGAATAGTCCTGGATTGTAACTGTTTTATCAATGCTAACTCACTGTGTGAACTAGGGAAACATTCTTAAAGCTCTTAACTCTGTTCTCTGATCCAATAGATGAGGGGTATTTGATTAAATGACCTCTAAAAACATTTTGGCCCTTAAAACTCTGTGAATTTATGAGTCTAATTTGATGACTTTATTAATTCTATCTACCATAAAATACACTAAAAGCTGTGTAGCATTTTTCCAAAATTTAAGATTTAAAAGAAGC
>NW_007833578.1:0-756 GCF_000696425.1 Galeopterus variegatus
CGGGCGCGACACTGAGGGTTGCGATCCATTGCCGGACACGAAAAAAGACAAAAAGACAAAATAAATAAATAAATAAATAAATAATAAAAATAAAATAAAATTTTGTTGAACTCAACAAACATTTACTGAACACCAACTATGTGATTATTAGGAACCAAAGGTACAAAGACTTAGCCCCTTCTCTTGAGGAGCTCAAAGTCTGATAGAAAATGTCTCACCATCTAAGAAAGTTCATATTCTTGCATTCCTACATCCTGTAAGATACTGTAGAAAGTAATGTGGGCATTAAAAACACTATAAAGATGCAGACTTTGGGGCCGGCCCGGTGGCTCACTGCTACAGTGCGCTGCTTGGGAGCGTGGCGGCGCTCCCGCTGAGGGTTCGGATCCCACATACAGACCGGTTCCCGCTTGCTGGCTGAGCGAGGTGCCGGCGCAGCACCGAGGGTTGCGATCCCAGCACCGAGGGTTGCGATCCCAGCACCGAGGGTTGCGATCCCGTTGCTGGTCCCGGTCCGGTACGGGCGCGACACTGAGGGTTGCGATCCGTTACCGGACACGAAAAAAGACAAAAAAAAAAAAAAAAAGATGCAGACTTTACATTTGAAAAGATTAAGTTGGACCTAGATGCATGCATCCACTTGAAAATGTAATTGACCTGTGTGTTCTTGTCCTTTTTGTGGAGGAAGTACCCTGCACAATGAATTTTCACTATTGAATCCTAGAGGCAGCAGTATGCCTAGTGAGGTGATGGATC
>NW_007833579.1:0-756 GCF_000696425.1 Galeopterus variegatus
ATATCAGTGGAGTCATACAATAAGTGGTCTTTTGTGACTGGCTTCCTTTCGTTAGCATCATTTTTTGGGGGGGTTCATCTATGTTGTAGTAGGTATCGGCACTACATTCATTTTTATTGCCAAATTATATTCCATTGTATGGATATACCACATTTTGTTTATCCATTCTTCAGTTGATAGACATTTGGGTTGTTTCATTTTTTTGGCTTTTTTTTTTTTCTCCTTTTTGTCTTTTTCCGTGTCCGGCAACGGGATTGCAACCCTCGGTGTTGCTCATGCGCCTCGCTCAGCCAGTGAGCGGGAACCGGTCTGTATGTGGGATCCGAACCCTTGGCGGGAGCGCCACCACACTCCCAAGCGGTGCACTATAGCAGTGCGCCACCGGGCCGGCCTAAACAGATTATTTTTTTTGTCTTTTTCCGTGTCCGGCAATGGATCGCAACCCTCAGTGTCGCCCCCGTACCGGACCGGGACCGGCAACGGGATCGCAGCCCTCGGTGCTGCTCCCGCGCCCCGCTCAGCCAGTGAGCGGGAACCGATCTGTATGTGGGATCCGAACCCTCGGCAGGAGCGCCGCTGCACTTCCCAAGCGATGCACTATAGCAGTGCGCCACCGGGCCGGCCCTAACAGATTTTTTTCTTTTGTGTGTGTGTGTTTTTTTGGCTTTTGAATAATGCTGCTCTGAACATTTGTGTACAAGTGGACCTATTTTCATTTCTCTTGAATATATACCAGGGAGTAGAATTGCTGAGTTA
>NW_007833580.1:0-756 GCF_000696425.1 Galeopterus variegatus
CCACCCCCCCCCCCCACAATTTGTTTACAAAGAATGTGCTGCACCACACCCAACTGGACTTGAGGTGAGGGGACCAGATTAAACTATTCTATTTTCCCAACACAGCGGAAGTGTGAAAGCTATAGTCTACAGTCCTTCTCCCCCTAATCAGCCTTTCTCTTCTTCACACTTTCATTCAACAATGCTGATTGGGCAAGAAAGTTGCTCTGTGAAAGCAATTGAGGCTGAATTGCCAACTAATCCAAACTAGTTTTAGCCAATTGAGGCTGAATTGCCAACTAATCCAAACTAGTTTTAGCCAGATTGGGGAGTTTGCACGCTAGTCTTAACTCTGCCCAAAATGTAACCTTCTGATGACACAAGGCAAATTCCCCTTCATTTTAATGCTTAAATCAAGAGAATGTGGGTGACATGTAACATACACTATGCTGCACTGCATGTGCATGCTCACTCTCCACTTGAATATGCATAGAAATAATGCAGCCCTTGATAAATGTGTGTAAATTTCCATAGCCTGATCCTTGAAATCTGTAACTCTCGCCTACCTGTGGAGTTTGGTTTACTTTTGGTCATGAGACCAACCTCTCTCCTGGCTTATCCAAATCTAAAATAAAAACTTCATTCTGTTAAATGCTCGAGTCACTGTCTTTTGTGTTTCTATTGGCACACATAGTAGACTAGGATCCTGCAGGTGCTTATCTATGAAAATAGTTGGACCCACTACAGTTGAAATTAGTGCAGCCTGTGAATGATGAA
>NW_007833581.1:0-756 GCF_000696425.1 Galeopterus variegatus
GTTGTATCTTTACCTGGTTTTGGTATCAGGATGATGTTTGCTGCATAGAATGAGTTTGGAATATTTGTGTCTGTTCCAATCTTTTGGAATAGTTTGTAAAGAATCGGTGTCAATTCCTCTTTGAATGTTTGGTAAAATTCTGCTGTGAACCCATCCGGTCCTGGGCTTTTCTTAGTTGGGATCTTTCTGATAACAGCTTCAATCTCTTTTATTGTTATTGGTCTATTCAGAGTTTCTATATCTTCTTGGCTCTGTTTTGGTAGTTTGTGTGTGTCCAGAAATTTATCCATTTCCTCCAGGTTTTCAAATTTGTTGGCATATAGATATTTATAGTAGTCTCGAATGATTCCTTGTATTTCAGATGAATCAGTTATAATATCACCTTTTTCATTTCTAATTTTTGTTATTTGAATCTTCTCTCTTCTTTTTCTTTGTTAGTCATGATAATGGTTTGTCAATATTTTTTATCTTTTCAAAAAACCAACTTTTTGATTCATTGATCTTTTGTATTGTTTTTTGGGTTTCAATATCATTAAGTTCTGCTCTGATCTTAATGATTTTTTTCCATCTGCTAACTTTAGGTTTGTGTTGTTCTTGTTTTTCTTGTTATTTAACATGACGTGTTAGGGTGTTCACTTGCCATCTTTCCATTCTTCTGAAGTGAGCATTTAATGCGATAAATTTCCCCTTAGTACATCTTTTGCATTATCCCACAGGTTTTGGTATGATGTATCATTATTTTCATTAGTTTCAATA
>NW_007833582.1:0-756 GCF_000696425.1 Galeopterus variegatus
ACACTGCCTACGTAGTCTTCTTCCTTTCCTCACTCATCTCATGGTAGATGTGTGTATTAGTCCCCATTTTCCAGTTACTGATAAGTAAATTGCTGTTTTAGAAATGTGTTGTGGCAGAATGCAATGTGTGTGAAAGTTGACTACCTGGAAATCAATTTCCTGAAAATTCTCCGCTTACTTATCTTTTTGAATGCTTTGTGTTACCCCTAGAGATATGAATACCTCAGTTGGAAGTCTGATGTCTTATACTTTTTTTACTGTATCATTTCACATACTATGAGGAAAGATATATGAGAAAAATTTGTATGAGACCTAAATGCAAAGTTATATAAAAAGCAGTATGATCTTTTACTTACAGATAGTACAAATTATGGTAGCAACCATGTTTCTTTGTCTTTAACTGCTAAAAATATTAAAGCCATAATCTTCAATTTTAACTTCTATAAATATGTTATATTCCATGGATTTTATCCAGTCTGTTGACCTGAATGAATAAATAAATGAATGAATGAATAAAAGAAAGAAAGATTCTACAGTTTACATTTCTTTCTCCCTTGCAACTTGTTTATTTTCTCTTTCAAATAAGAATTCCCATTTCTTAGAACAGAATACATATAAAGTAGAAAAAATATTGACATGAATTATTTTTCCCAAATGTAATTGGGAAATGGAAAAATTGTGTATACTTTATTTCAAAAAGAAAACGTTTGAGATATTTGTAACTTGTTAAATTTATTTTAGTCACTTTCAAAATAA
>NW_007833583.1:0-756 GCF_000696425.1 Galeopterus variegatus
GGCTTCTCCTGCTCAGCCTCCGTCTTCTGCCCCCGCCCAGCCTTCAAGTCCTGGAGTTCCCCGGGGCCCAAGCCTTCTCTTACCATTTAGTCTCTCTGCCAGGGAGTCTACTTCCTCAGCCTTCATCACCAATTTGCATCGAATGCCCCACTCTTCTGTACTCCACATTGGTGTGTGTTCACTCAGCTGTCCCACGGGCACCGCAAACTCATCAGTTGAGATGAGCTCATGATCTTACTGGCTCCCCAGCATGACCCTCCTGCCAGAAACCTGCAAGTGATTCACACCTTTCTCTGCCTCAAACCTATGACCGGTCAGTAGTCAGGTTGTTTCTACCCCACCCTTTAAATACATCTTGAATCCATCCACCTCCACTAACACCTCCCTGGCCTGAGCCACCATCATGTCTACAGTGGAAATGGAAGTGGCCTTGTACTGCTCCCCAAATTCATTCTGGCCCCCTTTTCCATTCATTCTTCACCCCGCAGCCACAATGGTTTTTCTAAATGCAAATTTGATCACTTCACTCTTCTGATTAACGTCCTCCGATGGCTTCCCATTGCTCTTAGGGTAAAGCCCAGACTTATTAGCAGGCCCTGCACCAGTTGGCCCTTAATCTGCTTGGTTGTGATGAAAAGGGGGGATGGTAGATCTGTATGTACTGACATGGACAATTATCGATGCTGTATTGTTACGTTTTAAGAGTAGGTTAGAGGATGATTCCATTTTTTAAAAAATTATATATATATATATATA
>NW_007833584.1:0-756 GCF_000696425.1 Galeopterus variegatus
AAGGGTTTGCAAACCTTCCACGTCCTGCTTACTTCCAGGGCCAACAGTTTTGTTTCATTTCACAGGTCTTCCTAAAGTGTAGAGAGGTTGCATATAGATAATTCTTGTTACCCTCTTCTCTTTGAACCCAAATGCTCTTTAATTTTTCCCAGTTCACATTTTCCACCTGAAACATACTTCTTACCCAACACGAGAAATCACGGGTGCCCTCTCCCTTCAGGTGAGGCTGGCCCATCTCCTTACTGGGGTGGCCTTGCCCTCAGTAGGTTGTGTTTTCTAACAGCACCAGAACTGCACAATGACAGTGAGATATGCCCTAAAGGACACACACATCGAGACAGTAGGGTAGAGAATGGGCCCAGCTTGGGAGGGGAGGGCCATTGGTCCATGCCGGGGCAGGCCATGGACGTAGTCAGACTCGGATGTAGTCAGACTGTGCCCTTTCCCTTCACCTTTGCAGCTCCACACTCTCTTCTCCAGGGCAGGCACACACAAAGATGAATAAGCACAGGCACTTTGCCAGCAGCTATGCCCCTCTTGGTCATGGAAGGGATTGGAAGTCAGGCACACACATGGCAGGCAAGCTCGTCAGCTTTTGTCTGTTGTTCAGCCGGGCCAGCTGGTGTTCTGTGCTGCTGCATGTTCTGTCCTTCTCAGCTCTTGATTCAGGGCTCACATGTGCACACAAACAAGATACATCATGCCCAAGGAGGTTGCCTCTCAGATCCCAGTAGCCCTCCATCTGAGACACACACG
>NW_007833585.1:0-756 GCF_000696425.1 Galeopterus variegatus
AATTTGTAAAATCTCATTATGAGAGGAACACAGACTGAGAAAAGTTTAAAAGCTAAGTTCCACCAAGAGCAGAACGCCTCAAACAATTTGTAGTTCTACAAGAGTGTCATTAAAAAGGCTCAACATGTTGTATTACCATGGAAATTGTGGAAAACATACATTCCCAAACAAATATTACTTTTTCTCAATGGTATGAAGTAATGAAAACCACATGTGTAAATCTGCGATCCGTGCAGTAGTTCAAGCTGCAGCTAATAGAAAATACAGAAAGTGAACTCTGTTATATAAAGGATTCTTGTTACAGAAATATAATGTGAAAACCAGATGCAGACAGAAAACCTTAATCACAGATGGGAATGTAATCACTGGCATACAGAATACTTTTTTGATCAATCTTAACCATATGCGCAATGTATTTATTTTCTAAGGAATGCAATAACTTGAGAGAACCTTCTATTTGGATTCAGTTAACCTCATATTTATAAGGCTTTTATCTTACTCCCCCATCCCTTCAATGTGTACACTGAGCCAAGGTTTTAAAAGGAAGAGTTGCTGGCCTTGGCAAATCATTCTTGTATCAGTTTATCTTTCAAAAATTTAATAGGATGTAAAGACTACACACATCAGAACCAACCTCAAAAGAGATCGAGTGCAGTTCCCCATTACTGTATTTCTCAATCATTGCCAGGGATACTTTCACTGCCTAAACACATTTCTCTAGAGAACTCCAGAAAATTCTGTCAACATTCAGGGCAG
>NW_007833586.1:0-756 GCF_000696425.1 Galeopterus variegatus
ACTCTGAGGGCTAAAAAAGACAAATGTCCAGTCCACTGAATCCATCTCCCTCCTCTTCTCACTTTACTTCTTTTCTATACCTTGATCCTAGGCCTTTCTCTATTCTTGGTCCAACCTAAGCCCTCTGGTGTGATTTTAACACTTACTGGGGATTGAGAGGCAATGAGTTAAGGGGTAGGAGAGAAGAAGAGCAAGGTGGGGTAGGTAGAGAGGGCAGTTAGCAGGTTTTACCTTTGCTTTGTCCCCTTCCTGTGCTTACACAGAAAGCCTTTTCAGTATGTGACAGTTAAAAGTGATCATAATAAATATTTGCAAGTTGAGTCACAAATAAAAACCTTATCCATCTGGCTGTTTTAACAACTTGCTTCTCTGATAGTAGAGCCTTTCTTCCCTGTGCCGTACAGAGTGTGGCCAAGGGGGCATTTCTGCCCATTTCCTGTGTGTGTATGTGTGTGGGAGGTGTCCTGCTGGTACATATTCCAGCTGATACTCTGCCTTTTTTGGAAGGTCCAGGCCTCAATCAGATTATGTACTAGAAGTGTTCTGTTTTCCCATGATGGAGATTCTTCTTTTGAAGCATTAACCTTCTAACAAAAATTGGCTTATTTCAACTCTTATCATAGCCTGGTCCTGATTTTTTAAAATTGAACTTAGGTTAGGGCTGGCCCGTGGCTCACTTGGCAGAGTGCGGTGCCGATAACACCAAGGCCACGGGTTCGGATCCTATATAGGGATGGCCGGTTGGCTCACTGGTTG
>NW_007833587.1:0-756 GCF_000696425.1 Galeopterus variegatus
AGGCCAAGATCACCTGTTACCAAAATCAGACTATAATATGACAAGAAAGGAAAACTACAGCTCAATATTCCTCATGAACATTCATTTCCTAACAAAGTATCAGCAAATTGAATTCAACAATAGATAGAAAAAGATAATACTTCATTAGCAAATGGGGTTCATTTCAAGAGTGCAGGGTTTTTTTTTGATGTTTGACAATCAATCAATATAATTTACCATGTTAAACAGACTTAAAAATCATGTGATTACCTTAATAGATTCAGAGAAACTAACTAGGAATAGAAAGGACATTCCTTAATCTGAAAAAGGGCATCTACAGAACACCTACAACTAACAGTACATCTAGGAGTAAAAACTGAAAGCTTTCCACCTAAGACTGGAAAAAGGTAAGGATGCCTGCCCTCACCACTTCTATCCAATATGGCATTGAGGGTCTTAGTCAGTGCCACAAAGCAAGAAAAAGAAATAAAAAGTATGCAACTCGGAAGGAAAGAAGTAAAACTGTGATTATTTGCAAATATCATGATGCAGCTAAGGAATCTTAAAAATTGTTAAAATCTTTAAAGTATTAATTATAACTTAATATAAATAAATTATAATTTAATTTATAAATTGTAATTTGTACTTATCACATTGTACATTTACACACACTTGTATATGGTTAAAATGTCATATGTTAAATTATAAAATTAATGTTAATTATAAAAATATTAATAATTACAATTAAAGTTAATAATAGAAAATCTTAAAGAATCT
>NW_007833588.1:0-756 GCF_000696425.1 Galeopterus variegatus
AGTATGTAATAATTGGCTGAATGTACATATTCCATCTCACTATTTGATTTATATTTTCCCTTCTGAAATTTGTTTGTGTACTATTGAATTAATAAATATTTAATTATTAAATTTTATGATTTTTACTAGGCTTTTATCTATACATTTTGATTCATTATTTATTGGCTGCTGTAGGTATTGTAATATACATCTTTAATTTAGTAGAGTCTGTTTTAAATTAATAATTTTACCATGTTTAACACTGGAAGAAACTTCCAATAGTTTAATTTGCTTATTCCTTTCTAGCATTTATGTTTTGTTTGTATTTTATTTTGCCACTTGTTACATTCTCCTTAGGAAATCATTTTTTGTGTTCCTTTAATCAGTCAATATTCTCTAATATATCGACCCTTTAGGGTGTTCTTCATCATGTTCTGTTTCCATTTGGGGTAATTAGCTTCCACTTAAAACTTCCTTCAGTATTTCCTATTTTATGGTCCAACAGATTCTCTCAGCTTTTGTTTGTTAGTAATATCTTTATTTCTCCTGAATATTTTTGAAGATTCTTTTTAAATAAGAAAAGACTTTAAGGTATTTACTTTTTTCCTCTTTCATACTTTAAATATGTCATTTCATTTCCCTTGCTTTTTATACTTTCTTTTAATAGTTTGCCATAATTCTTACCATTGTTTCTTTGACCACAGATTTTATGCACGGGTTTTCTGTATGTTTTGACTTGGGATCTTCTGACCTTCTTGAGTATGTTTGTTTAAAGTC
>NW_007833589.1:0-756 GCF_000696425.1 Galeopterus variegatus
ATAGATTTTAACATTTTCAAAAACTTGAACACATTTAATAAGAACTAATCTTACTTGCAAATATCAATTCAATAATGGATTGGATAAACACGTAATATTTTTGTACTATACTTTAATCCATTATCCATCAAGTGTTAGAGCAAAAAAAGATTTATTCAAATTATCTTTTATCAAAATATTTCAGCAGTTATATGGTGACATCAGCATAAATTGAGTTGGAATAATCTACTAAAACTAAGAGCAAGTTATTTACATAGTTTTTAGGAATTAATTTTATTATATGGAATATTAAGATGTGTTGGTTTAGGACTTCAGATCAAGATGGCAGAATAGACAGTCCCCAGCATCACTCTCTCCCACAAATGAGCCAATTTATAACTATTAAAAAGCAACAACAGCCAAGCTGGGGCCATTAGAACTCAGGGGAAGAAGAGAGACTTAACGGAATTCCTGAAGTCAGGAGAAGCCATGATGAGAGAAAGGACTGCTCTGAATGTTTCAAGCCCCAGACATTTCAAGACTTGCCCTGGTGAGCACATGGAGTAAGAGCTTGCAAAAGCCACAGCTGTGCCCTTTGGATGAGGTTGCTTGGAGGCTGCAGGGGAGAAGAGGGCCTTGATGGCCCACAGTCCAGCAAGACCACTAACAGTTCCTGTGGACCCACACAGGAATGAGGGGCCACAGACAACTGAAGGAAGCCATTCAGAGGCCAGTGAGTCATCACAAGAGACTGGCACACATCCCACTCTATGGGAA
>NW_007833590.1:0-756 GCF_000696425.1 Galeopterus variegatus
ATTCATTGAAGTTTAAGGAGTAAAGTTTAATAATGAAGATAAAAGTGGTTTTCACAGTTATTTAAGGAAACAGAACTAATAAGGGACTAACATGAAAAAATTTTTTACTATTTGTCATGGATAAAAATAGTGAGCTCTTCAAATACCTGCTATTATTAATCCCATAGGTTTAGGCAATAAAATCATTATAAAGATGAACAGTCATTGTTAATGAAAATGAAGATTACACAGTGAGGCAACAAGGGAACTATTCATATAATAGAAAGGTTGACTTGAATCTAATGAATGAACACCTGCTGTGGGGTGGTTGGGGGTATAGAGGCTGGTTTGTAACAGTAAGTTATTTTACTTCCCAGGTTCCAGCTGGTGGCCCTTAAAGAATGAAAATGAAAAAAATAATAATAAGCATTAAGAAACTAACTCAATTTATTTCTACAATAATAGTATATACAATTGCATACTTTCAATGGTTTACATGATCAGTTAGTTTGAAAAAGCCATTTGATTTTGGAATTATGGCAGAATCAAAGAATGGAATCCTTTTAAGAAGACGCCGTACTGAGTTATTCTACTATGGAATATATAAAATTAAGAAATATGTTTATACTGAGTTATTCTACTATGGAATATATAAAATTAAGAAATATGTTTAAGTGGATGCTGACAATAGACAGTATAAAAGAAACTCTTTCTCCAAGGACTGGAATAAGTGATATTGCACCAGTCAAATTCTATCACCTTTATAAAACACCTTCA
>NW_007833591.1:0-756 GCF_000696425.1 Galeopterus variegatus
TCTTAAAAAGAAGCAAGGAACAATAGCAGATGGGGAACTGGTTTGACATTAGGCCAAACACTGTGGGAGGTTAAAGATGGAGGTGAATGGTTTCATTGTTTCTTAGGTAGTCTTTAGAGATCAGAAGTTGTGTTGATATTTCTGTTCTGATTCATTGGCCAACCAGCCTTAAATAAAAAGATCTTGAAGATGATTATAAAAATTTCAGGTTTTATTGTCAGTAAAAATCCTGGGAACTTTTGAGCAAGGGGGCATCATTATCTGATGTATATTATAAAGGAATCACTCTGGCTGTTGTGTTGAAAACACACTGGGGCAAGGGAAGGGGAGGGAGGCAAAGATGGAAGTGAAGAGACCCCTTAAAAAGCTGTTGCTGAAATCCAGGCTGGAGATGATGGTACCTTGAACCAGGTGGTAGTAGATTGATGTGAAGTGTTTTGATTCTGTATACATTCTGAAGGGAGATCAAATGAGAGTTATGAAGGCATGAAAAAGGAAGAAAGAAAAGGAAGCAATCAAAGGTTCAGTTTTTGACTGAGCAACTAGAAGAATGGAGTTGATAGTAAATTGAGTAGAAACATTTTAGTATTGTAGTGCTTAGTATAATAGCTAACAACTAATATTTTTATAATTCTTTATAATGACAAAGACATTTGTACACTTTATTGCATTATTTTATCCTCAAAGCAACCCTTAGATAAGCTGGGTGCAATTATCATCTCTATTTTACAAAAGTTAGAACTATGACTCAGGGAA
>NW_007833592.1:0-756 GCF_000696425.1 Galeopterus variegatus
GACCGGTTCCCGCTCACTGGCTGAGCGCGGTGTGGGCGCAACACCGAGGGTTGCGATCCGTTACAGGTCAGTAAAAAAGACAAAAAGGAAAAAATAAAACCAATTGAAATTTAAAATCCTTAACCCGCTAATTAGCCTGTCAACCTTGTCATATACTTGTTTTACCCATGTCTGTACAAAATCACTTATAATAATGTCTACAGTGAACAAAATAAAAAAATAGTAATGCACTTGAGTGTATTGAATCATAGATCTTTGGATTCTTTAAAAAACTTATTGAACTCACAATATTCCTGTTACAACTCTTACTGTACTTGCTTTGGAGATGGCCCCCCAAAATAAATTAGGGCTTTTTGGGATAACAGGTAATTATTATAACTTTTTATTATGAGTTTATTGAGATACATACAACTTGAGATCAATATTATGAGATCGTATCTATCTAAGGGGATAGATTTGCTATTTGCCCACGTAAGCTGTTAGGTGCTAGAATAACAAAGATTTATCTAGATGTTCCTGGCTTCTAGAGTCTGAGGGGAGCCGAGAACAGGTTGATCCTAAAAATAACTTGGTCTTTCTAAAATAAGAAATGAAATACAAATCATTGAACGTTTTCAGATTTTTATTTTCTCTGTGAATGAAGAGACTGATGGCTTAGGTGGCTTAAAGGTCCCTTCCAACTCTTACCCTTTATCATTATATAAAAACTGCTCTCATACAGAAGTCCTCACATCACTTCAGTTGTTTTGCTTGCTT
>NW_007833593.1:0-756 GCF_000696425.1 Galeopterus variegatus
CAGAAAAAAAGTAACAAAATGGCAGTAATGAGTCCCTATATATCAATAATAACTCTAAATGTAAATTGATTAAATGCCCCAATTAAAAGTCACAGAGTGGCTCAATAGATTATAAAACAAGAACTGACAATATGCTATTTACAAGAAACTCACCACATCTATAAAGACACACACCAGTTGAAAGTGAAGGGATGGAAAAGATATTTCATGCAAATGGAAACCAAAAAAGAGCAGTAGTAACTATACTTATATCAGATAAAATTGATTTCAAGCCAAGGAAAGAAAAAAAATGAAGGTCCTTATACAATTATAACAGGATCAATTCAATAACAGGATAAAAGAATTCTAAATATATACATACCCAACTCTAGAAACCCAGTTATATAAAGCAATTACTAGTAGACCTAATGAGAGAAATAGACTCCAACATAATAATAGTTGGGGATTCCAACACCCTCCTTTCAGCAAAGGATAGATTTTCCAGACAGAAAATTAACCAGGAAATAACAGAACTAATCTTTATTGTAGATTGTATGGACTTAATGGATATATATAGAACATTTTATCCAATAGCTGCAGAATGCACATTCTTCTCAGCAGCACATGGAACATTCTCTAAAGTAGACCATATGTTAGGTCACAAAATAATCCTCTACAAATTTTAAAAAACTGAAATCGTATCAACTACCTTGTCTAGCCACAATAGAATCAAAATAGAAATCAACAATAAAAGGGACATAAGAAAACATACAAATA
>NW_007833594.1:0-756 GCF_000696425.1 Galeopterus variegatus
AAGAAAACATAAAAAAGGAACAACAGAAAGATTCTAATTGGTATATGGTTTGATTTTAAAATTAAAATACACATTGTTTCAAAACTATTTTTTCTCTTAGAAAGATAGAAATCATCAACTTTACAATTAAAATTTTAATGGAAAGGAAAGATATTTACCACAAATTCACTTCCAGACATGCAGTGGTTCCCTAACTGAAAGAACTGTAAGGATTGTTGAAAAGGATCAAGATTAAACAGACAAAAACATAAATGAATACATAACACACATATATATGTACAAAGCGTCGGACAAAAAATAGCTGAAGTTACAAAATGAATAAGTTATCTTAAATGAATTAAAATGTAAACAATGTACAAATTTTAAAATTTATTGCTCTTCTTCTACCTTCCCTTTCATTTCATTAAAATAACAATAACCATAGAAATATTTCATATTTTAATTGACTATAAGGAAAGATATTTAAAACACAGAATTAACTTCTAAACCACTATAAATGTCATTTTAAAATTTCATACTCTTTAGGATAAAAGTGATGAGGAAGAAAAAAATAATGCTCTTTGTGATACTTTTGAACATCAAATATTATATAATATCTCTATTTACTAATGTATGTTTGTTTTTTTTCTTCTTTGGAGATCAGTGTTTGGTTCTTCAGTTAAGTGAATTCTGACCTTTGCTTCACTTTACATTTAATCTGTTTTGAAACCTAATTTTGGAGTTACTGGAGAAGCTCCCAGCAGGAAACAAAACACT
>NW_007833595.1:0-756 GCF_000696425.1 Galeopterus variegatus
GTGGAATGTTCATTGTTCACCCATGGCCAGTGTATATTTGTGAGGCTGTTGTGGGGAGAAGCTGGGGCCCTGGGGAGCTCCTCTCTAGAGGCAGGCTTGGCCCTAGGGTAGGAACTCCACACGCATGTAACATGATGGTCACACGTGCACCGTGGTGACCGCCAGCAGCTTCTGGATCATCTCAGTGTGGACGCCATGGAAGGGCAGCCCGTCCACCTCCATGCCCACGATGCCTGAGACTCCACTCCAGACTTTGTGCTGCACGAGGATGCCCAACACTTTTTCTTCCTGGAAAAAAAATGAGGCAGAGGTGGAAGCAGTGGATGGGGAGGAAAAAGAAAATATATATATACATTTAAAAGCAGAGAAAGAGCCTTTGACTTGACACACTCTATTTTTTAAAAAATAAAATTTTGGAGGAAAATACTAATACCACTGGAAACTCATCACAAAAAATAAGTGTCGTACAGGCTTCACTGTCCCCCAGGCCCACTCCCCAGAAGCAACCACTTGAACAGTTTGGGCTATTTCTCCAGGTAGCTACCTTCATGTAACTAAATACTATGCTTTTATGAGAACCTGCATTTTCTTAAACATCAAAGATTCACTCCTCCTGCAGGTGCAGTGTCGGCTACTTCCTGCCAACCCATACCCCGTCCAGCCCTGGATTATCTGCCAGTGGTCTCTGATTGTGTCAGAAGGCTCCATTCTTCCTGAGACCCAACCGTTAGCCTCCTGCTGGGCATGTGCCAAACC
>NW_007833596.1:0-756 GCF_000696425.1 Galeopterus variegatus
AAACTGTAGTGGTGAACTCTGTCATGCACCATCCAGATTCCTGTTCAGCGAGAGTTGTTGCTGTAACTCCCAGGAATGCCATGGACAGACAGCCTTCAGCTGTCACCCTCTTTAGAAATGGCTTCAGCTGAAGAAAGCCACTTTGCCCTAGGCTGTGTCCCTTCTCTATTCCCTCACATCTGCTGACTGATTAATGAGGTAATTGTAACTTTTCGGCCCAACTCAGGACAACTCTAACTGGCCATTTTAACTTCAGAGCTTCCAGTGGGGTTTGCTGAGGCTGTCACTGGATCTGCAATGCTTCGTCTTCTCCTTCTGACCACTACTGGTTTTTTTTTTTTTTATTATTATTATTTTGCTTCTCTTTCACAAGGTTCTTCTTAATTAACATTGTGCATTCTGTTTTCATTTCTAAGGTTCTTTCCCAGTGAACCCAGCCTGTGAAGATTATCCCTTCATCCCTAATTCATACGAGGAATTTAACTTTCTCAGTTTAATCCATGAGTCAAAGCAATTGCAATCAAATTCCTAAAGGAACTGGTGTGTGTTTACATGCTAGTTTTAAGGTTTATTTATGTGGATGATTTATATGTCAATTAAAAAAAAAATGTATTGGGGAGGATAGAAGAATTAACACATTCAATCAAATTTTGAAACTTCTTGAAAATGACTGTAGCTGAAATAAAGGCTACCAATGTAGAGTTAGACAAGTAGATGAATGAAAGAGTCCAGCATCTCATCTATGTGTGTTGGTGA
>NW_007833597.1:0-756 GCF_000696425.1 Galeopterus variegatus
CTGGCACCATTCCTGGAAGAATCTGTAATTTACTGGCTTCGTCATGTCACTCTCTGAAGTATTGCCTGGGAGACAGTCTATGACCCATGCCGGGTCTTGGCCCAAGTTTTCTTTGGAGACGTCTGAAGGCCGCTTTCCCATTGGAGTCCTTTGGTGAAAACTTTCCCTTCAAATTCCCCCTGGGAACATGAATGGGGTCTCTGGCACCTTCCTGGTTTTTTCTGCCTGTATTTCTGGGTGAAATCCCATGGAGGTACAAAGTGTGAAGCGGGGGATGCTGTTCACCCATCCTATTTTAAACCACAATAATGTGTCAGGAGCTTTCAACGATCAGGAAGGAAGAGACAACTGGAAAGTGGCAGGAGAGAGCAGAGCTGACTCCAAAATGGCTTTGGTATTTGCTGGAGGCCTCACAGAGAGGATGCCTGCCAGTTCCTTTTTTATTTTTTATTTTTTAATACCAATGCAGTCAACCAAGCTAACCTAAGGCAGTGTGCAGATCACTATTTTTTTTAATTGCTGCAAATGAAATGTATAATTAAATGCCATAAATTAAAAACTGACACTGGGATGATCTCACTATGTCTGATCAAACAGAACAACTCACCCCAAATGTGCAGAAAGCAGCAGCCTCCTTTCACAGGTAAACATTATGGACCTGTGGTTGAGAGCATGTACTTATAGCCAATACCTGATGGGCTGCCTGCAAATCACTGGAGCCAGGAACAGTCCTCAGTTCCCGTGCCCTTGGGAATA
>NW_007833598.1:0-756 GCF_000696425.1 Galeopterus variegatus
ACTGAGGGTTGCGGTCCGTTGCCGGACATGAAAAAAGACAAAAAGGAAAAAAAAAAAATTTCCTGAACAATTTTACCCATGGGCATGGAAGGGAAACAAGGAAGCCATAAATGTTAGACCAAGTAGAATTTATCAAATAAATGATCACCCAGAAGTTTTCTCTCCATCATCCCACTTAACTTTTTATCATGACCATCTCAAAACTGTTTTATTTTTATTTTATTTATATTTTTGGTGAGAATGAGAAACATAAAACTGGAAAAGTAATTTTTCCACTCTCCAGCAACCAGAAATCACTATTGGGTTTTTCTCGTTCTCTTCTAGGGTTTCCACTGTGGGTGCCCACTTTCCTGAGCTTGGTTGAAAGTGTTAGTTTTTCCTGGTGTTAATTATTAATGTGACCTGTTTATGTACCAGTTATCCAGCTAACCATTAATATCTGTTTACTCATTGATGACCTTTGCAATTGCGTACCTAGCTCCTGGCTGTAAATGTCAACTCCCCCCCCCCTTTTTTTGTATGCTAAATGTTTTTTTTCATATCTACTGAGTTACCTGAAACAACTCCTTAACAAAGTAAAGTAATATCAAGCCACACAAATATAACCTTCATGTATATGAAAAGGAAGACAAGTGCCATTGCTTTCAAAGGATTAATACATAGAACTTTCCTTTTTGGAATGAGGAAGAGATGTACACAAATAGCAAATGCAAAGATCCCTGGGAGTAAAAAAAAAAAAAAAAAAAACCCAAAAAA
>NW_007833599.1:0-756 GCF_000696425.1 Galeopterus variegatus
GTGTAAATTTTCAATTTCCCTTTGAGGAAAGTCCCCTCAACCCATACCAGGAATAGAGCTTAATCGCATGTGTAAAGTCCCTTTTTTCTTGTAAGGTTACATTCCGACAAATTCCAGGGATCAGTACCTCTTATCTTTGGGATGCCAGTACTTCATCTACTGTCTTCCCAAATATTAAAAGGTATTTTATTTCCTTATGTCTTTTCTGTTCTTTCTTAGAATGAATATCTGATAACTTCAACAAGGGCAATTTATTTCAAGTAGATTACAATAAAATAAATATTTATGAAGTCTTAATTCTTACAGATGTGATTAAGTTAATGATTTTGACTTGTGGGTGGGGGATTATCCCAGACTATCCAGGTGGGCCCTAAATTCAATCACAAGGATCCTTATAAAGGAGAGATTGAGGAAGAATGGACACACAGAAGAGAAGTAGCTGTGAAGACAGAGGCAGGGATCGAGGGGATGCAGCCACCAGCCACGAAACACCAGGAGCCACCAGGAGCTGGAAGAGGCACGGAAGGATTCTCTCTGAGAGCCTTTGGAGGGAGGGCAGCCCTGCAGACACTTTGATTTTGGCCCAGTGAAACTGTTGAGTTTCTGGTCCTCAGCACTGTGAGAACACACATTTCTGTTTTTTTAAGCCACCATGTTTGTAGTAATTTGTTATAGCAGCCATGGGAAACTAATATTATGTATAAAGTTGAATATTTTTCCCATGTATGTTTATATTTTTAATAAAAATGGCATTAT
>NW_007833600.1:0-756 GCF_000696425.1 Galeopterus variegatus
ACTGGAAAAAATTGTTATGCTTCATTAATGTCATGGTGGATCTCCTCCTGAAACAAAAATGGTGCAATTGAGCTTCAGATCTTGACTATGAAGCTTCCTGTACATCACCCATTATTCTCTACCCAAATCACCTTTTTTTTTTCTTTTCAATTGCACATACACATAAAACACCAAAGACACAAATCAGGAGGTGCAGTGGAAGCAGGTTTTAAATTGATATTTGTTTTCTTTGGGGAAGAAAAGAAGAAACTGGAACAGGTGGGTATCAATCTGAACTGTGTTCTTTCTGTGCACATTTTAATCCTCACCAAAGCCTATGGGATTTTATTTTCCTTTTTATACAGATGATGACAATATTAAAGCTGAAAGCTGTTAAATGATTTATCTGGGGTTACAGAAGGATGATGGGGTTGGGGGTTGAGGGGACTAGAATTAGATTAGAGACGTTCTGATTCAGAAGGAGCTACTTTAGTGCAAATTAATGGAAAGTGGGTCCTTCAGGAAGGAGACTCTTGGTAAATATTATAACCTTCAAAGCCTGGGAGATAACACGGAAAAGGGAATCCAGAAACCATAAAGGGGAACAGGGAAAATCTGAATCTCATATTTTCCAAGGAAAAAACAGGAACTTGATTAAGAGATTAAGACCTTGGCCCACTCCCTAGGGCTCCATCCAGATGAGCACAGTTTTCACTAAGAATACTGCAGACTCCTTCCTTCCCATCCATCCTTCCATGCATCCTTAAACAGCCTTAT
>NW_007833601.1:0-756 GCF_000696425.1 Galeopterus variegatus
AAACTTTCACACACAAAAACAATTTCTACTATTAAGAGAAGCTCTGCCAATAACTGGGGGGGAAAGTGTTTTCTAGTTTACAACACATGATTTGGAGCATTCTAGCTCTGGCTAGAATAGTGAAACTGAAATCAGACAGAAATGGGACCGAGGGAGGACGAGACTCTCTGGGGAAGACAGTAGGAGTTTGACCCTTATTAGTGATTTAAGATGTTCAAACCTAGACAGCATTCCTGGAGAGCAGCTGTGCTGGCAGCAAAATAGACTTGGCAGCAGAAGCCACAGGTATTGATGATTGTGTGTGTACAGAGAGGACAGGAGTAGGAAATGGGAATAATACAGGAGAAGTAATAAGAGAAAAATCAGAGGTTGCATCAACTTCCTTGGGAGTTAGTCAATACTTCCTGCAGCCTCACTGAATCCTCAGCTAAAGCCTAGGCTTAAATCAGTGGTTCTCAAAGCACGTACCCTGGAACAGCAGCATCAGCTGGGAACTTGCTAGAAATACAAATTCCCAGGCCCCACCTCAGGTCTACAGAAATTACAGTTGTTATTAGAAATATTGGGTGTACGGAGTTTTTAATATGAATGAATTCTGTGAATTAAATAATTGATAAAGGAAAAATTGGTCTCAGGACTGCTACCAAAATTTATATTTATGGATATAGAATCGATACAGCTATGAATGCAAAGATAGATAGATTCCTCTTTTTTGAACTGGTGTTGTCAACATGCTGGTTAAGCTAAATGAAATTT
>NW_007833602.1:0-756 GCF_000696425.1 Galeopterus variegatus
TGCCTAAGACTCTTATGCATAAGAAAATTTATGCATCATAAATTTTTCCATTTAAAAAAAAATGAAAAATTTTTTCATCTCATGGTTTTGTTTCCCCAAGCAGCAAGATTTTCAGGAAAGAAGTGACATCTTAGGCAAAGGATAGGTGTATTTTTTGGATTAGCAATGCTGCCAAAATGTAACACTGAGTAAAAACGAAGTCACTTTGCCCCATGGCGCTCGTGGATATTATTTTGGGAACCGACTGAAGCAGCTAGAGAATTTAAGTTGTTGGAATTCACTAGACTTATCCCTCCTCCTTGCTGCAGACAGGAAGACAGCATCTCAACATGCTGCATTTGAGATCTGAGGGACCAAGTTCAGACGTTTCACCACGAAGAAGAAATGACCTAGAGACCCACTCAGGCCCATGAGGAGTCAAGTTAACATAGGGAATGGGTGTGTATCAACAAGGATCAGGTTTAACTGACATTAACGGAGCCTCACAGTGGCACTTCTTAAACAAGACGGCAGCTTATTTCTCTGTCTCGCGTACAGGTCTGGAAGGGAGGCAATCTGGGGCTGTGGTAGGAGCCACATTCCTTGAATTCCTTAGGGTCTCAACTCTTTCTAGCTTACTGCTCGTCATCCCTAGGGTGTGGTCCTTATCCTCATTCATAGTCCAAGAAGGCAGGTAGAGCTTCAGCTCTCACACTGTATTCCAAGCAGTAGGATGGAAAGAGTGCCAAAGAGGAGGGGGAGCAAAGATCACACACC
>NW_007833603.1:0-756 GCF_000696425.1 Galeopterus variegatus
TGTAATGTATTTCTTTTAATTTTAATTAAAGCCATACATGCCCATACTTTTTCCTCTGACAGGTCCCACTCTCCAGAGGCAATTATTTTTGACTACTTTAGCTAATTCTTTTGGTACTCATCTTCATATCTTTAAAGGCCATGCTTACACTGCTTATTGCTACTTCTTGAACAGTTTTATGCGTTGACTACTTCTATTACACAAATGAACATTTCCCATTCTGCCATATTTCCAATATAGAAATATCAGCATTTTAGTTAGGTAAATATTTTCTGTTTACATCATTATGACTATGTGCATGGAATTCATAGCTGGGCGACATTCCATAACTGTATTTTCTGCACATTTTGTTTTCACAGCATTGTTAATTATCCTTTTTTTCTTTATTTGCTTAGTTTTATATATACTTATTACCAACTCAACCACAAAGCCCCCCCTAACTGAATAAGTCTTATTTTCATACATTGAAACACTTGGAAAGTTGAAATGAATTTTATTATTTTTAAATAATCACTCTTTGAGCCTCTGACCTGCTGCAGACTGAATAGGCTGTTGTCTAGGCCTCTGATGTTCTGCCCTCTTGTGATGACCTAAAACGCTCAAGATGCCTTAGACTGTATTCTCTTTTTCCTACATGATTTATCTTCCTCTTCCTAGTTCATTTTTGGGGAACACATGCTCCAGCAGCTACTTGAGAAAAAAGACATAGGGAGTAAGCTTTTAGAGATCTTGAATGTCTGAAAATGCCTTTCTCTG
>NW_007833604.1:0-756 GCF_000696425.1 Galeopterus variegatus
TTTCTGTACCTGGGTTGTTTCACTTAGCATAATTTTCTCCAGGCTCATCCATGTTGCTGCAAATGTTAGGATATCATTCTTTTTTTATGGCTGAGTAGTATTCCATTGTGTATACACACAATAATTTCCTTATCCAGTCATCCATCGATGAACATTTAGTTTGGTTCCATTGCCTGGCTATTGTAAATAGAGCTGCAATAAGCATGGGAATGCAGGTATCACTCTGACCTGATGATTTCCAGTCCTCTAGATATATCTCCAGTAGTGGGATTGCTGGATCATATGGTAGTTCTATCTGTAGTTATTTGAGGAACCTCCATACTGTTTTCCATGATGGCTGCACTAATTTATAGTCCCACCAACAGTGCAGAAGTTTCTTCTTTCTCCACATTCTTGCCAGCATTTGTTACTCTCTGTCTTTTTTATTTTATTGTTATTTATTTTTTAAAAAAAATTAAATTCATTTTATTTATTGAATCAAAATCAATTATACATATTTTTTGGGTTGAACATTGAATTGAATGTTGATCAAATCAATATTACTAGCATATATATATATATATTGTTACAAATTGTAATTATTCTTTATGCCCCTTGTCCAATCTCACCCCTTCCCCATACCCTCCCCCACCTAATTGCCCTAGATTTATTTCTCTCCTTCTGAAAGAATAATGATTACTCTGTTAATTTGTTGTCTAGATGATCTGTCCAATGCTGAGAGATGTGATCAGGTCCCCAAATATTATCATAGAGCAG
>NW_007833605.1:0-756 GCF_000696425.1 Galeopterus variegatus
TTTTGAATGTTCTTGACACAAAGAAATGATAAATGTTTGAGGTGATGGATGTGCTAAGTACTCTTATTTGATCATTACACATTGTATACATGTATCAAAATATCACCCTGTACGTCATAAATATGTACACTTATTATATGTCAGGACTCAAAAAAAATGTGCTATTTACAGTACAATAATTCAGCACAGACATGACAACGCGAAGAGGTGCCACTCTTTCTGGGAGAGTTTATAAAATGCTTTGATAGAAAAAATGATTCCTAATTAGGATTTAAACCAAATAATAAAATTTTATAAGATACATGGAGACTAATAAGGGTATTCCAGGAAATGCAAATGACCTGGGTGAAGGCAGGGAGGCATACAGCACCTATCATGTTAGGGGAACCACAGGTGTTTTGATATTATTGGAATGTAAAAAAATACAAGGATGGTTGTGCTGAGAAGTAGTCAGGGGCCAGATCATTAAATAATCACAGCTTCATTCTACAGGCCATGGAGAGCCACTGAATTGTTCAAGCTAGGAAGAAACATGATCAGATCTACCTGTTTGAAAGATCATTCTGCCTACAGTGAAGAAAATAGATTAAACATAATTTAGTCTAGAAGCAGGAAACTCAGTTATGTGGCCGCTGAAAGAATTCAAGTAAAAAATGAGGGCCTGAACCAAGGCACAACAGTGGGTATGGAAAGGTAGGTATGCATCTGAGAGCTGTTTAGGAAATAAAATTTACAGGACTTTATTAATTAGTAATA
>NW_007833606.1:0-756 GCF_000696425.1 Galeopterus variegatus
ACTTTCTTTGAATTTTAATTTAAAAGGCATAATGCTGACTTCATATTTGCATGTTACCCAACGGTTAACAAAGTCTTCTTACCTTCATAATCCTCTTCTGAGCTACACTACAATACCCTGTGGGTGCTGCTGTCCTCAGCTTAGGGGTGAGGAAGGGCGACTGGCAGATAGCCGGAGTCTCGTGGCCACCCGCAGGACCAGCTTTCCAGTTCTTAAGGGGCTCCTTTCTGGGGATGAGGCCCTGACCCACAAAGCTAGAACCCAGGGGTTATGTGATGGTCACACCACAGGATATGATGGCCAATTTTACAGGTCAGTTGTCTAGGCTGCGGTACTCAGATATTCAATCAAGCACCAGTCTAAATATCACTGTGAAGATATTTTTTAGATGAGATTAACATTTAAATCAATGGACTTTAAGTAAAGCAGATTATCCTCCATAGTATGGATGGGTGTTATCGAATAAGTTGAAGGCCTTAAGAAAAAGAATATTGAGATTCTCTGAGGAAAAGGGAATTCTGCCTCGAGACCACTTTCAGGCCCAAGCTGCAACGTCAACCCTTCCCTGGGTCTTTATCCTGCCAACCTGTTTCCATATTTTGGACTTGCCAGACCCACAATCTAATGAGCCAATTCCTTAAAATAAATCTCTCTCTGCACACACACACACACACACACACACACACACACACACACTATTGGTTCTGTTTCTCTGGAGACCCTGACAATATATAAGACTTGTTCCCAGCCACAGTG
>NW_007833607.1:0-756 GCF_000696425.1 Galeopterus variegatus
ATCAGTGACCCCTTGGTAAGGTGAAGGAAGTAGTATTTAAGAAAGGGGGCAGTGGTTTGGAACAATGCGTATGGAAGCTAGAGCACCTTAACCTCTCTGTGACTTAGTGTCTTCATGTCTGCAATGGTCAGATTGGGCCAGATGATTTTGAAGGCCTGTGACTCTGTGAAATTAATTTTACATTTGTGTGGGACTCTGTACAAAAGGTTAATGAAGGTGCTGTTACTGTCATTCAAGAAAGATTACAGTAGTTTAGAATATTAGAAGTATAAGGGATCTTAGAGATCTGGGCCTTTATTATACAAGAAAAGAAATAGAGAACCAGAGTGATAAAGCAGTGTACTCGAGGTCACACAGCATGTTAGGGACAGAGCTGTGGCTAGAACCCAGAACTTCAAATTCCTGTGCCCTGGCTCCTTAACAATTAGAAGTTGAGAATATTTGAAGTTCATGAACAGCAGAATTCTGGTTATCTATCACTATGCAACAATCCACCCAAAACCCAGTGGCTTAAACCTCAATTTCTTTTCATCTCTTGTGGTTTTGCAGGTTGAATGAGCTCAACTGGGTGGTTCCCATGTGGACTGTCCTGGGTGGATGTCGGACAGAGGCTGGGGCTGTGGTTATCTGAAGGCTTGGATGAACTGGACACCCCAGACGTCTCACACACATGGCCAGCAGTCTGTTGCTGCTGGCCGTCAGCTGGGAGCTCAGCTGACACTGTCCACTGGAGCACCTACTCATGTCTCTCCATGA
>NW_007833608.1:0-756 GCF_000696425.1 Galeopterus variegatus
GAACCAAAACAAATAAAACATAATAACAGAAGATTATATAGAATATTTTTGATATAAAAAATTTTTTTTGCATATGATAAAAATGATACAAAAAAAGAGTAGCTTAAGAGAACAGGAAGTGCCAGGGTTTCACTTATTAATACTTTATAAAATGCAGGTGTGTGTCTTTCAATGTCTGTGTAAATCCATCCATATTAATAACCCCACCTATTCTATGCTGATGTATTTGTTATTTTAGTTCCTGTCTCTTACAGTAATTTCAATTAAATGTGTCTCTTCATTCATTTCCCAGTCTACAGTGGTGCCTTTTTTTTTTTCCATTGGAACACATTCGATGGTACGTATCTGTGGGGTACAGCACTGAATATTAATACCTGTGTGCAATATGTGATGTTCAAATCAGTATAATTAGTATATTCAACATTATACAATGTAACCAATTTTTGTGACCCTTTACCAATCCCTCCTTTACCCTCCTTCCCCTTTCCTACCTCTGGTAACTTCAGTTGTGTTCTTTCCTCCTGAAAGTTCAATGAATTATTGTGATTGCTGTATTTTTTTTCTTTTTTTATTTGTGTGTGGTTTTTTTGTTTTGTTTTGTTCTGTTCTGTTTTGTTTTGTTTTAGCTCCCACTAATGTGAGGACATGTGGGATTTGCTTATCCTTGAATCAGGATTGTTATTGATCTCCCTGATCAATACAATACATTGGAAATGACACCTGGTACTTCTGGGGCTAAGTCATATGGAGCATTGC
>NW_007833609.1:0-756 GCF_000696425.1 Galeopterus variegatus
TTACCTTATTGGTGAAATGGTTTCTACTAGTTGTAGGTAAATACCCTAAATTATCTTCTGGCTTGGCACCCAGGATCTTATATTTATGTGAATATTTAGTTACTAGTATAGCTGATTTCATACCAAACACATGAATAGGACTTGTACATGAAGTTCTCAACCCATGAGCACTACAACATCAAACCAGCAACCTCTGTGCTTAGCCACATGGCACCAAAAGAGAAAACTTATGACCTATTTGACTTTATTTAGGATGAGCTTACTATCTCTGCCCTGAATAAACTTTCCACCCTCCACAGTATAAACATCAGCACCTTGCTGTCCTTCCCAAAGGTGTAAGAAATGATACTTAGGTTCTAGAATGTTTAATACTCCTTTAGAAATTTAGACTCCTTTAGAAATTTAGGTAGATGCTGGGGGATAAAAAGCTTGGATTTGCTCAATTACTCAAAAAATTTCTGAATTTCTCTCATGTTCTCGGTTCTGATCTAAGTTATGAATGTACAAAGATTGCTAAGATAAAACTCATTGCCTCTAAAGAACTCACAGAACTATTTCCTAATGCAGTAACATTCAGAAAAAAATATTTAGTTAAAAAAAATCTCTCTTTTCTATCTATGACTCTCCTTTAATTTTTTTATTATTCAAAAACAGTAAGAAAAATAAAAGATTAACAAGCATGTGTTTGGGATCATGTGCTTTATTTCTTTTAATCTTTCTGGAATTTCAAATCACTACTCTTTCAGGCTAACATGC
>NW_007833610.1:0-756 GCF_000696425.1 Galeopterus variegatus
CCAGGAAGGAAAGAGCAGGGAGATAAGAGGACATGCTCTGTGGCTTTGGACTTAGGGACCTTTCCCAAACCAGTGTGGTTACTTGATGGAAAATAAAGGAAAGTGTATAACATACTTGTTCAGAGTACTATCCTCTTTAACTCTATACTTTATGTAAAACTCATGCATGTAAAACCCACACACAGCATCTGGCCCATTAAAGCTTATTAGAGAAGAAAATCAGAAATGAGAATCTCAGCTTACACTATAACTTATCAAATAGTTAACTTTCATGTGGCTTTTAATAGAAAATTATACCCAAATTGGTACTGTGTACAGTCATAGTGGGTTGTAACATAAGGTTGAATAGTGTGTGCAGAATAATCTTTGAGGATTGAATAAAGATGAAATGTGTACGAGGCTTAAACACAAAGAGAGAAGTAGCTGGAGTCTTAACTGATCGTAGCACACAGGATTCAGGATGTGAATTCTGAATAAGGCTACAACCTCTGTCTAACATCTGTATGCATTTTACACTTTAGCAGGCAACAGTCTCTACGATTTCATTAAAACTCACAGCCACTCTGTGAAGTGATTATTATCATCATGTTACAGATGAGGAAATTGAGGCTTAGAGAGGTTACCTGTTTCAAGGGCACAGCTACCAGGTGTCAGGTCTAGAATTCGAACCCTGAGCTGTTTACTTCCCAAACCTGTACTTTCCACTACAGAGAGTAACAAGAAATCAAAAATTTAAAATTCTGATCTTCCCGTGGC
>NW_007833611.1:0-756 GCF_000696425.1 Galeopterus variegatus
TGACACAGACTATCCCAATACAGTCTCCTGTTGCCAAGTAGTGGTGCTGACCGAATTTCTCTTATCCATTCTGGTTAGTTTGGAGGCAGTTCTAAGTTGTTCCACTTTTAAAATCTCCTTAATTTAAAACCTATAGTTCTTTATTTCTTAACATATTTTAACTTATTTTTGTTTTTAGTGAAGATCAAAATAATTTTTTTTTTCCCAAAATGGAACTGATACTTTTTCTTTTATAGTAAAGGTTATGGTTTTCTAGACCATTGTGATATGATTTTGAGGCAAAGTTTACAAACACTTTCTTTTGTTCAATTTCAAATTAATAAAATTTATAAGCGGGATTTCAAGTAATTTATGTTATTTTTCGGTGTGGAACCCAGATAGAAATTTAGTGATTAATCCCTTCCTGCTGCTTGATGAACTCCTTCAGAGATCAAAGGATAACTTGTTAGCCACTTTGAAAATACAAAAGATATGTTAAAACCCCTATAGTCCTGAAATGTTTAGAATTTCCGGTTACCTGTCAGACTTTGAACTACAGCAAAGTGACAAGTTTAAAGGACTAACAAAACATCTTCTTAGTGTCTTTACTGACCATAATAAAACATTCACAGATATCTCGTGTGTAAAGTTTTGACCAAAATATTATAATGCAATTTTCATGATAGTATTGCAGCATATTTATGTTATTGAAAATTTATTTTTCTTTTTTTTTTTTTTTTGTCTTTTGTCTTTTTCCGTGTCCGGCAACGGATCGCA
>NW_007833612.1:0-756 GCF_000696425.1 Galeopterus variegatus
GTCACTTGGGCCAAAGAAGTTATTTGTTTTTGTAGGGAGGTTAGAGATTCTGCTGTGGATGCGAGTGCCCTTTCTAACCTGGATTTAATATTTTCGACAGCCCACAGAGAGTGGCCCAGGGCTCCTCCCGAGTGGCCGGCACTGGCGATGGAAATGGTTAAAGAAATACCAACCAAGACAGGGAGGAAAGCCACTCTTTTCTGTCGGTCTGGGGGATTAAGAAGGTGAAACATTTCTGAGCTGGTGTATAGGGTGAGCTGGGGAACAACAGTTACGAGAAGGCAAGGAGAAGTTATGTTGGGGAGGAAAGTGGTGATAAGGGTTCCATTGCACCAAAAAAAAAAAAAGGTTCCAGGCGATGCATGAGCGGTATTTGTGAGGTGAAGACTGTACTGGCAAAAGGGGTCATTGAAAGATTTGTAAATATTGGGGCCACAAAGGCATGTTCTAAGGAGGAGGGTGTGGTTGCCATCCTCGGGCTCCCACAAAGGAACACTGGGTAGGGGTGAAGAGGGCAGTGGGGACTGGGAAGGGTTTGGATGAAGGAGTGAGTCAGTGTTGTTGACTGGGATGGCAGCAAGCAGGGGGCGAGCCAAGAAGGAGCACAAAAGGCAATTTCCAGGGGAAATGGATGGAATAGTCTGGTTTAAAAAGGACAGGGTATCGGAGATGATCTGTAACCAAGTATATATAGTGGAGCCCGAGGGCATGAAGGGAAGGGGCATTTTCTAAAGTGGATATGATGTTCTGTTCATG
>NW_007833613.1:0-756 GCF_000696425.1 Galeopterus variegatus
GGGCTTCTTGTTCTATAGGATCTAGAGCTTGAGATTTATTATCTTTGGGTGGTGTACTGTCTTGATTTTTCCTGTTTCTGGTGTCTTTTCTTTGATGTTTATTCATTGTGGCAGGGGGTTTCACAGTCCACAGGTTTGACACTGTTGCCTGACTAAGATTTTGCTGTGATTGCCAATTTGGTATGGCTACCTCAGTGCCTACTCTGTTGGACGCTTGTGTCAGGCAAGTCCAAAATTGACTACCGGGAAGATGGATGGGCATTCGCTCCGCTCCCTCCAATGAGTCTCAGCTCCTGTGTTGCGCTCCCACGTTGCACTCCTGCAGTGCTCCCTTGTTGCGCTCCCTTGTTGCGCTCCTGTGGCAGCCTCCACAGCCAGAGCTGCCCGGATGGATCAAGTTCCGCTTCCGCAGGCAGATTTTCACTGTAGGAGCGAGATAGGTGTCCGACGCAGTTAAGGTCGGCCCTCCCTCACGTGCATGCTCTGGAGCAGAGGCGGAGATCAGAAGAGCTGAAGAGATTGTTTTGTCTTTTTGTCTTTTTTCGTGTCCGGCAATGGATCGCAACCCTCAGTGTCGCACCCGCACCTCGCTCAGCCAGTGAGCGGGAACCGGTCTGTATGTGGGATCCGAACCCTCGGCGGGAGCGCCACCGCGTTCCCAAGCGGCACACTGTAGCAGTGTGCCACCAGGCCGGCCCTGAAGAGATTGTTAAGTGTCGTTTTCCGGTGGGCTGGCAGGGCTGGAGATAAGGCCAG
>NW_007833614.1:0-756 GCF_000696425.1 Galeopterus variegatus
TTAGAAGCAACCGTGAAGATTACTGATTTCCATGGCAAAAGTTGACCTACACAGTTCAAGGAGATTCTTTACTTTTTCAAAGAATTTAAAACCAACTATTTCCCTTAGAGAGGGGATATAGACATTTGAAATTGCAGGTAAAATTTCTGTGCCTTTTTTTCCTGGATAGAAGGAACACGCCTTTCATCAGCATCACAAAGAGAACAGCTACTGCCTTAGAAGATGCACAATAGTCTTCTCATGGAGAAGAGTTATTTTATTTGCTTGCATATTAGTTTCCCAAAGTGTGTTACGTAGAACACTGGTCCCATAAGCATCTTCAATAGGAAAAGGGTTCTATAGTGAAGTTATGGTAAACATATTCCTCTATATGTGCTTTTGGAGATTCTTAATACATATCGCTCTATTTTTTTACATCTTAAACATCTTGACCAAATTTACTTGATAGATACCAGACTCCAACTCTCACTGTAGATACATTGTTGGTGCACTGTGTAGATACACTGTGAATTTAAAGCAATGTATTTTTTGTTTGTTTTAAATCTTTTATGGTCTCATTTAGCTGTATTTTAAAAGTTGCAAATTCTTAATAATTTTATAAAATTTATAAATTTATAATATTCCTAATAAATTTTTAGAGAAATCTGTTAATCTTAAGAAAACTATTTATATGAAAGGACAGTAATATATTAGCTTCTGAATAATTTTGGCTAGATGTAAGTCTTTAATATCTACTGAAGAGGGGTATTTTCTCAC
>NW_007833615.1:0-756 GCF_000696425.1 Galeopterus variegatus
ATAGTTAATAGATACATTGATAGGTATGAAAACCATAAACTAGCATAAGGGATTCTCTGTTTGGGTCTGGTAAATGTAGACATTGTAGTGCAGGGAATATGCAGTGAGTAACTGAAATGTAAATTGCTTGGAACCCGCAGACATCCTGCAGTCAGAAAAAAGTCAGTTGATATCTGTTCAGCGACCACTGTATACTTATAACTTCGCTCATTATTTTCAATCTTTTATTAAGAAAAAAGGAAAAAAAGGGAAAGAAGAGAGAAAACAAACCACCCTTTTTTTCTAAGCTGAAAGCTCCGAACAGTTCATGCTCTCGGCATGAAGACAAGGGGTGTAATCTCTTGAGAAGAGGCAGCGGATTAAAAAACCTAAAACTGAGCAGAACAATACGGTTAGATCACCTCTCTCTGAGTCTCTCAACCATCCTCTTTAGACTGCAATCCAGTCCTTTCCTCAAAGACCAAGCTTTTGTGATATATTGTGACCCACAGTCATCAAATACGCTCTTGTACACAAACAGAACAAGGAATCTTTTTCCTTATCCTTCATGAAACCTTCCTGCCTTGAAGTAAAAAGTAGTCATTCAAGAAGGAAAGAAAAAAAAAAAAAAAAAAGAACTTCATTAAGACCTACTGTTCTTACTCTGTCAGTCTTAAGCCAAAAGGCCCCTGTCTTTTTTATTTCCTTAAAGAGGATCACAGTAAGGATCCTAACTCTGCGACTGAATTAATCTGTAAACCCCACAGGACTCCTGGA
>NW_007833616.1:0-756 GCF_000696425.1 Galeopterus variegatus
GGCCACCACTTCTGAAGACTGGTTTATTAAAAATGCATCCCCTATTCATAAGAAGAACTCCGAGGTGGACCTAGAGAAATGTCTGAAGGATCCTATAATAAGAGGATATGAGCCACCGTGAGCCAAATTGTTTCAATAACCCTTATAAGAGTAGGTTATCATCACAATTGTTTACAGTCACTGTGGTTAGAGTAAGCTAATAATTAAATTAATGATAATGGGTCAAGTAGGAGAGATTGGAATGCAGGCTTGGATAGAGTGAATCTGACAGGTTGGATGAAAGCATGGAAGTTACTATAAGAAAATGGTAAAGAGAAACTCAATACAGAACTTCAACAGTACCATCAAGTAAGTTAATTATGCAAGACTCAACTGCAAGGAGGGCAGCAAGCTGGGAGGTATTCCCTGGGGCAGAGCTGATGAGCACATCTCACTGAGACCAGATGCACTCTGGAGAGGCAGGAGCAAACAGAACATCAATAAAGCACTGACTGAAAAGGCACTTGTTTGTTTTTCGTTTTTGTTTTAGATACTTGTGGTCCTGGATTTCATATGAAATAGTTTCCCAAATAGAATTTCATAAGGCCATTCCATTCAAATGTAAAATGTAGCTACTTCCTACCATTTTAAAACAGCTGGTCACTCTGAATCAGTTATGCTCACCATGAACTGTCCAGGGAGGAGAATGTATACAGGTGAGTGTGTGCATGCTGATGAAAGATGGAACATCTGAGAATGATATTTAGTGACTCATAA
>NW_007833617.1:0-756 GCF_000696425.1 Galeopterus variegatus
AGAAGTATCTGCAGGAAACACGTGGCTGTCTGTTAGGTCTGTTGGGCCAACAAGAGTCTATTTGGTTTCTTCTGCCTCTGACAGCAGCAAAATGTACTGTCAGTTCAAAACAGTCTTTAGGCAGAGAATGACTAGGTCACCCAAGGCAGAAATCCATAATGGGTTTCAGCCAAGACATTTAGAATAGTGTTGATAATAGTGTGTGTACCTTCGTTTCCCCAATGCAGCATTCTTTGTAAGCAGGGATCCTGCTAGCTGGGCTGGAAGCCACAGTCCCACCCCATATTTTATGGAGATAGAGTTTAAAGTGTGGACACATCCAGGGCACTTACCAAGGTCATACCATTAGTCTGGAACAGAGGTCACTTCCTTCTGTAATGCTAGTGTCCTCTTTACCCTGCAAGGTAAGTGCTGCATTCAGATTGTGTCATGACACTCTGCAAATGTGCTCATTTGTAGAAACTCTGTGATAAAACCCTAAAAAGAAATGTTTCTGTAAAGTACACCTACCCACCCACACACCAATGCACAATTACCAATGGAAGTTCCTCCACTGCCCCCTCCCCGGCCCCTCCACACACACATTTATCCCATTCTCACTTCTAGGATCATAGGATTCCAGATGGAGCCTCTAGCTTGCTTGGTAGGTTGCTGTCAGATACCTTATATACATTTTTGTTCCTAGGGAAAGCATCCTATGCTTGATAGGTTTAGGTGGGACTATATCAAACAAAAAGTAGCAACATCCAAACTAGG
>NW_007833618.1:0-756 GCF_000696425.1 Galeopterus variegatus
GCCCTTGTGAGGGCAAGCCATGTGGCAGGAGTTGTGGGAACTGGGACAGGAAAAAGAAGTAACTGTTTTCCATGTCACAGGACATTCCCCCTTAGCCAGTCTAGGCAATGATGAAGCTGACTCACTGGCTAAGGTAAGATGGCTGGAGACAGCTCCAGCAGCTGATGTAGCTGGGTGGCTACATTGATGAATGCAGCATACTGGCAGCAAGACCATGTGGTTGATGGCACGCTGGATGCTACATAAATCCAAGAAAGGGTGCCCCTGATAGGCAGATGTACCCTTGATGTACCACTGGGTGCTGCATGCAGATAGGCAGAAAACCCGAGAAAGAATGCCCCTGATGGGCAGATGTGCTCCTGATGATCAGACAGGTACCCCATGTGGATGGACAGATAACCCGTCTGAGAGTGCCTCTGACACAGTGGCAGGTGGATCTTATGGGACTACTGCCAAAGTCAGAGAATTACTGGTCTTCTATTTGTATGGTCTTGTAGGACCCCAGACCAGGTAAGCACTGTGGAGGCATTGAATAGACTTATGGCCATGTTTGGTCAACCTCTAGTAACAGAGAGTGATAATGGAACTCACTGTACTGCACATGAGGTAAAGAGGTGGGCTTCTCAATTGTCTGTCCAGTGGAAATTACATTTGCCATATCAACCCCAGGCAGCGGGAATGATTGACTGTTACAGTGGTCTTTTGAAAAGGGGATTAAAGCTGTCTGCTCAATCCCCATCCATGAGGGGTGGACAC
>NW_007833619.1:0-756 GCF_000696425.1 Galeopterus variegatus
TAAAAGACAAAACCAAAAGGTGCATCTTAATTAGGGAAGACGTGCAGTGAGACCAGACTGAGCTCTGCCAGGCACCAGTGTTAGCCAATTATGACCAATGTCAGCCTAAAATGGCAGCAGGTGGACAGGAAGAACACCCAAGATGGCTGTGGAAAGTTTCACATTTTCCAAGAACCACAAAAGACCCCCCCTTCTCCTTCACCGCCACATCACCTTCCCGCGCATGTGATTTTCCTCACCTATAGGAAAGTCCCAGCTCAGCTTAAACTCTCGCTTGGTCCTCTCGACCAGTGACAATGAGACAGCTGAACCTATTAGGATGTATAAGGCACTCCCTAGTTCTGCATGCGGCTGCTCCCGCTTTGAGAGGGCAGCCCACCCACTTGCCCCTGAAGCCCTCCAATATACATTCTGGCTGAGTATCTGTCTCTTGGTGTAATTCTTTGCGACTTCGGGCCATCCCTTTCAACCAGCCCTCCACTTTGTGAGCACAAATACTTTTAATGCAGCCCCGTTGCCATGGCGATCGCGCATCTCAGCTTACTGAGGTGGCATTGCAGATCTGTGGGGAAGGAACAGATTATTCAATAAATGATGCTGGGACATTTGGTTAGCTATTCAGAAAGAAATAATATTAGCTCTTTTCTTCACACCATGCATCCATATAAATTCTGGAGGATTTGAAGAACTAAACGTAAAAAGGGAAATTATAAAACACAAATATCTGATCTTCAGGTAAGTAGAGACATTTTAAGT
>NW_007833620.1:0-756 GCF_000696425.1 Galeopterus variegatus
ATGATAATAATACTGATTTGATCATTACATATTGTACACTCAATTCTGTATCCCATAAATACGTATAATCAACTATGTCTTTATTTTATTTTATTTTTGTCCTTTTTTATTGAGACCGGCCGCGCTGCGCTCAGCCAGTGAGCGCTGTGGCACACTGGTCATCCCTATATAGGATCCGAACCCGCGGTGGGAGCGCTGCTGCACTCCCAGTGCCGCACTCTCCCGAGTGTGCCACGGGCTCGGCCCATCAACTTTGTCTTAATAAAAAAAAGAGAAAGCATTTTAATCATTATTTCCTGTCAAAAATCTTCCATAGCTTTCCACAGCTCATAAAATCAAGCTGAATCTCCTCTGCTGACATTCAGAGTCCCCCACCTCCCTCAGCAGCCATCAGTACAAGTGTACTCCAAAAAGTTCATGGAAAGATTCGTATTGCCCTCTACCTGGAAGCAGGCAAGAGAGCATGCCAGGGTCCTAGTCAAGGAGCCATGGGCCACAACCCCTTCTGTCTGGAAATGAGCAAGAGAGCACACTCAGGGTCCTAGGCAAGGAGATAAGGGCCAGAGCCCCCTCCACCTAGAAGCTAGCAAGAGAGCATGCCCAGGGTCCTAGGCAAGGAGCTGATGGCAGTACCCCTACCCAAAAGCAGGCAAGAGAGTACACCAAAAACACCACTTCCCTGCAGGTGGCCCACCACAGTCACTTCCACAGCTACAGCTGCTGAAAAAGTGGCTTGAAACCACTTTTTCAGCAGCC
>NW_007833621.1:0-756 GCF_000696425.1 Galeopterus variegatus
CTGACTGCCCAGTGCCTTTATTGGGCAGAGATTTACTCCACATACTGGGAGCAACTATCACTTTTAAGTCACAGGCTACACCACTAAGCTTGGAGCAACCTGCCACCCTTTTGGTGGCACTGCCTTTGTCCCAAGAATATAAGCTCTTGCCAGAACAATTGCAGGAGGATAAAACCTCCAACCACCAAGAATTGCTAGCTTATTACATGAAACTTGTGCCCCAGGTCTGGGCTGAGTCTTATCCCCCTGGGCTAGCAAGGCACCAACCTCCAATAGTGGTCCAGCTCATGGCAACTGCCACCCCCATCAGAGTAAAACAATACTCTCTTCCGTTAAAGGCATGACAAGGGATAGAATCTCACATCAATAAATTAAAACAAGAAGGGATACTAGTGCCTTGCAAGCCTAGCTGGAATACTCCCCTGTTACCAGTCCAAAAGCCAGGGACAAATGACTACAGGCCTGTCCAGGACCTCTGGGAAGTCAATAAGAGTGGAAACTATCCATGCAACTGTACCAAATCCCTATACATTGTTGAGCCTGGTTAATCCCCTCCATCAGGTTTATACAGTGTTGGATTTAAAGGATGCCTTCTTCAGTCTGCCCCTAGCCAAAATCAGCCAGCCTCTGTTTGCCTTAGAATGGGAAGCCCCAGATGGAAGATACTCTGGTCAACTAACATGTACTAGACTGCCCCAAGGGTTTAAAAACTCACCTACGCTGTTTGATGAAGCGCTGAGCCGAGACCTCCAAGAT
>NW_007833622.1:0-756 GCF_000696425.1 Galeopterus variegatus
TCCGTGTCCGGCAACGGATCGCAACCCTCAGTGTTGCCCCCGTACCGGACCGGGGACCGGACTGGGGACCGGCAACGGGATCGCAACCCTCGGTGTCACTCCCGCGCCTCGCTCAGCCAGTGAGCGGGAACCAGTCTGTATGTGGGATCCGAACCCTCGGGCAGGAGCGCAGCCGCGTTTCCCAAGCGGCGCACTATCCAGTGCGCCACCGGGCCGGCCCTCAATATACCTTCATTTTAACACAAAATTCTAAGTAGTCTCTTAGGAAAAAAGGAAAGTATCAAATTATAATAGCATGACATCTCTGTTTTCTTCTCCAAGTTCTCAGACCCCTTCTACCAGTTTCCTTGGTGGGTTTCCCTTCCTCTTGACCATGAACTAAGGCTCTGACCTTAATCCTTTCCTCTTTCAACCCATCCTGCCTGGAGGACCTTATACCCCCCCACTACATCCATGTCACCCGCTCTAATGATCCCAAATCTGTATCCACACTTTTCTCCTGAGCCCAAGTCCCCACCTTTCTGACTTCCTTACCTTTCTAACTTATATTCAAAGTTGAATATCCACAATTCCTTTCTAAACCAAAATTTCTCTTCAATTTTCAATTTTATTTTATTTTTTTCATGTTTCATTATTTATTTATTTATTTATTTTAAAATATTCACGAGATACAAAGCTAATCGTCACCCCTCGTGCCCATGATGTGAGGGCCATATTCATACTGGGGGCATACCCACTACCAGAAATTACTTTTTT
>NW_007833623.1:0-756 GCF_000696425.1 Galeopterus variegatus
AAGAGGAGCCTGAGGCAAGGGGGACGGGGTGGGCAGGGCACTTGGGAGCAACCGATTCTTGAGCTAAGCTTGGTTAGAAGCTGGCGGTGGGGAAGGGGGTTACAAACAGGGCAGGTTCCCTTAACAGAAGCCTGGTCCTCTGAGAGGGTCCTAAGCATTTCCCACACTGGAGGAGAGCAGGGTCGTGGAGCGACTTCTCTTGCACCAATGCGGTGGGCTGGGGCCAGCACAGGGCAGGGTAGACAGGGAGGACAGGGACCCAGGAGCCATGCTGAGAGGAAGAGGCTGGCGACTTGGGATTAGCTAGATGTGGTGTGTGAGGAAAAGGAAGGGCACTAGGATAACTCTGGAATTCATTCCATGCTCCTTTACAGAACTCCCACTGAGTACCAAACCCACAGTGGCAGCACAGGATTTCCAGACAGGAAGGTGCAGAGCTGTAGTCTGGTCCAGGCGTGTGGCTAGGACTGGTCTTGGAGACAACACACTGTTTTGTTTTATTTTATTTGACTGTTTATTTGGATGTGGGGTGAGGGCGGGAGTGATGGAGACTCCCCGAACCATCCAAAGTAGGTCCTACACTAGGCCCTGGGGATTCCAAAAACTGAAGACATTGTTCCTAACCTCAAGGGCCTCACAAGTTAAGGAGAGAGACACAGCAACAGATCATTAAAATGTAAAGTGTTGAGAGTGAGAAGACACACACATGATGGCATGGAAGTCTGTTGGAGGGGCATTTAATCTGCTGGGAGATGG
>NW_007833624.1:0-756 GCF_000696425.1 Galeopterus variegatus
GCATATAATCTTCTATAATATAATTTGATAGTAATATTTTTTAATCAAAAAGTTTTATTGAACACATCCTATGTCTTAGGCACTATACTAGGAAATAGAGATTTATAATGGAAAAACAATCAATGACCTTGCCCTCAGGAAGTTAACATTTGCTAGGAGGAGGCAGATAATATGCAATGAACAAATATACAAGATAAATACAGAATTTGAGCTACAAAGTATTATGAAGAAAACACATATATGGATATAATGCAGAATTACTCTATTTCAGATAGGAAAGTCAGAGAGGGCATTTCTGAGGATATGACATGGTGATGGAGTTTGGATGTATTGTCCCCTCCAAAACTCATGCAGAAATTTGATCCCCAATGTGGTCATGTTGGAAACTGATTGAGTCATGGGGTTGGATCCCTTATGAATGGATTAATGCTCCCTGCCGGAGGGGTTATTAATGAGTGAGTTCTCGCTCTATTAGTTCCCGCAAGAGCTGGTTGTTTAAATGACCTGGCACCTCCTCTCTCTCTCTCGCCATGTGATCTGCTTGTACCCGCCAGCTGCCTGCCGCTTTTCTGCCATGAGAAGAAGCAGCCCGAGGCTCGTGCCAGATGCAGCTGTCCCAGAATCGTAAGCCAAACAAACCTCTTTCCTTTATTAATTATCCAGTCTCAGGTATTTCTGTTACAGCAACACAAAATGGACTAATACACATGGGTGATGAAAATTAGAGAATAAAGAGGGGTTAAAGGAAAAAAACCA
>NW_007833625.1:0-756 GCF_000696425.1 Galeopterus variegatus
AAGAGAGGTGAGCACACCGCCGGCCCCCCAAACAGCCCAGGTAAAGGACACTCAGACGCAGCGGGGGTTCTGTCAGGCAGTTCCGTTTATTATCACACAAGCACTTGCTTTTAAAAGCAAATAGGGAAGGCAGGTTTTTTACATCCTCCAATCAGCTTAAGGGTTAAGGGCATGCATCCTGTCTCAATGCCTAGCTATTGCAATCACTGCAGTGTTCACGAGTTCGGCCAATAAGGGCTAAGGCAAGGTTCCCACAGACACTCCCACCCTACTTCCTCCCAGCGCTGTCTTAGGCTGCCACGTTAATCCACTTATAATGTCATTTAAGGTGGCGTTAGTTTTTAAGGCCCGACACATGGCCAGAGTGGGGCACCTGTGGCTTCCCTGCCATGTGGAAGGAGGAGCGGACCACAGTGGCAAAAGGAGCTGGCAGACCATTCGGGGTCCTCTGTGTCTCCCCATCCCCTTATAAAGAAGGGGATGTTGAGATGGACAGGGGACCCTGGGCTGAGGGCAAACAGGCTCCTCCAGGCCTGCAGGGAGCCCAGGACTGCTCTGGGCAGGGGACAATGAAGGGGAGGGGCAGAAGCCTTTCCTTCCCTCCGCCCAGCCGTGGAGACTCACTCCCGCGTGGAGGACCCGGGCAGCGGCGGCGCACACATGGCCCTGCCCGGGGCTGCTCCACTCCCAGCCCACTGGAGGGAAGGCAGCTCCCACAGGCGAGCTCCCCGTTCCTGCTCCCCCACAGCAGGTCTC
>NW_007833626.1:0-756 GCF_000696425.1 Galeopterus variegatus
GGTTGTCTGTTATCTCTCTTAGAGATTCATCAATTTTTAAAATTCTTTTTTCTTTTTTTTTGTCTTCCTGTGTTACTTTGAACAGGCCATCTTCAAGGTCAGATACTCTCTCTTCTGCTTGTTCTAGACTGCTGGTTAAGCTCTCTATTGTGTTTTTTATTTCATTGAATGAATTCTTCAGCTTGACAAGCTCTGCTACATTCTTTTTCGGGGTGTTGATTTCTTTATATGTTTCCTATCTCGGGTCCTGTATAATTGTTTCTCATTTCATTGTGTTGTCTAACTGAGTCTTCTTGTATCTCATTTAGTTTCCTTAGAATTGTTGCTTGAAATTCATTGTCAGTCATTTCATGGACTTCCTGTTCCATAGGATCTAGAACTTGAGAATTATTACATTCCTTTGGTGGTGTCATGCTTTGTTGGTTTTTCATATTTCTAGTATGTCTCTGCTGGTGTTTTGTCATTGTGGTAGAAGCTTTCATAGTCCACTCATTCCACCCTGGTGTCTGCAGCAGTGGTAGGGAGTTTTCCTGACACTCAGCTGCCTGTTGCTGTCTCAGGGCCTTGGGGTCATCGGTTCAGGCCTCTCAGAGGCAGGGACTTGCCTGGCCTGTATCCCTGGGTGCTGCCAGGTTGGCACTGCTGCCCCAGTCCCTGGGGATTGTCAGTTCTCAGTATTTAATATTATTGATACGCTTGTAAATGGTGTTGCTTTTTCAATTTAAGTTTTTCATTGTTTGTTGCTAGCATGTTGAC
>NW_007833627.1:0-756 GCF_000696425.1 Galeopterus variegatus
CAAAAGGCTGGTTTTTGTTAGTTTGATCTTAAAAAGATTATTTAGAATTTATTTGCTAGCAGAGTGACTATTGAACATGAAGTATAAACTGAGATACACTTATTTATAAAAAGTGTATATATAGGCGCGGGGTCCGGCCGCCGCCGCTGCGTCCCCGGGGACTTGGAGACCCCATGCGCGCGGCCCTCGGGGGACTGCTGGACACGAGTCTATCCTGAAGACACCATTAGAAGGAGACCTCAAGAGAATCTCAGCACTGTGAGCTGAAAGGCAAGACACCAGTGGAAAGAGAAAGGGGCTGAGAGGCCAGACCGGCCCAACTCTGCGAGCTCTGTGAGTCACCCACAGCCCAGCCCCACTTGCGGGGCAAAGCCCGACTGCTCCCCGCCCACCTGGCCCCGCCCACCAAACCAGGCTAGGCGCCCACATCAAAGCTGCCTCCATTTTCTCGGGTGGGGGTGGAAAAGGCCGGCATAGTGAGGGCAGGCCAGCCATCTCTGTTTGGCGTGACTCCTCACTGAGACGTGCTATTTGCTTACCTCCACACGGGGCACCCTGGGGCCTGTGGACTGGCCTACAATCCCACTCTCCCCGCGGATCTCAGATGGGCCTGGTAGTGTGGGGAGCCCCCGGCCAGCATCGGGGGGGCAGGGAAGAGGAGCCTGCCCAGATCATCTCTCCACCACATCCTGGGCGTCGGCCCAAGATAAACTCCCTCTTCCCGAGAGGCAGATTCCATCTCTGGGGACCTCAGTT
>NW_007833628.1:0-756 GCF_000696425.1 Galeopterus variegatus
AATCATGAGCACATTGCCTGATGACTTTTCACAGATGAACACATCTATGTAACCACCACACGGTTCAAAAACATAACATTCCCAGCACCCCAGCAGCCCTTTTCCTCCCCACTAACACTGCAAACTCCTTCTCAAAGTTACGGCTATTTTGACTTTTATTGCCATAGGTTATTTTTGTCTTTTTTTTTTTTCAACTTTTATGTAAATGGATTAGGCAGTTAGTAATTATTTCTGTCTGACTTCTTTCATTCCAATTCTTTGTGAGATTTAGCCAAGGACTCGTGCATAGCAATCTTTCCCCTCAATTCTGTATAGTGTCCCATTGTATGAATATATTGAAATTTGTTTTTTTTTTTTCTTTTGACAGACATTGAGTCATTTTCAGCTTTGGAATATTATAAAGAGAGGTTTATGACTAATATTGTACATGATTTTAGATGCAAATATGCAGCCATTTCTATTGGTATGTACCTAAGAATGCTTCTCATCTTAAGGTTTATTGGTTTTAAGTTATTAGCTAAGCTAGGCTTCCTTTGCTTAGGATTTTCATGTGTATCCTTTTTCCGTACTATTGCTTTCAATTTTCATTGTCCTTATATTTAAGGTTTCTCTTTTGGTTGCAGCATTTACAACAGTTTATATTTCTGCTTCTCCAAGAATTGTCTTTGATTTGTAGTGAAGAGGCCTGCCTGGGATAGTGTTGTGGTTGGGTTAATCTAATTCTGAGGTTATTAGGGAGGCTTTCTGTCAAAAGTC
>NW_007833629.1:0-756 GCF_000696425.1 Galeopterus variegatus
CAAGACCAACATCGCTTGCATACCAAAACCTGAAAAAGATGCAACAAAAGAAGAAAACTACTGACCAATATCTCCAATGAAAACACATGTGAAGATCCTCAAAAAAATGCTAGCAAATAGAATCCAACAACACAATTAAAAGATCATTCACCATGATGAAGTGGGATTCATCCCAGGGAGGCAAGGATAGTTCAACATATGAAAATCTATAAACATGACACACCACATCAAAAGAATGAAGGAAAAAAAACCACATGAACATTTCAATAGATGCAGAGAAAGCATTTGAGAAAAAAACCCATGTGATTATTTCTATATCTATATAGCAAAAGCATTTGATAAAATCCAATGCCCCTTTATGATAAAAACACTCAACAAATTTGATATAGAAGGAATGTACCTCAACATAATGAAACTGATATACAACAAAAACACAGCTAATATCATACTGAATGGACACAAATGAAATCTGGAACAAGACAAGAATGCCCACTTTCCCCACTATTATTCAACACGGTACTAGAAGTTTTAGCCAGCACAATAAGGGAAGATAAAGCAATAAAGGGCATTCAAATTTGAAAGTATCAATAGAGAAACTATCCCTATTTGCAGATTTGTTATTGTATACATAGAAAAAACTTAAAATTCCACCAAAAAATTACTGGAACTAATAAGTGATTTAGAATGGTGGCACATTACAAAATCAACACAGAAAAACTACTAGCCTTCCTATATGTCAATAACAAAATGAAAAAG
>NW_007833630.1:0-756 GCF_000696425.1 Galeopterus variegatus
TGTGTAGTGTGGGGCTAGATCCACATTTTTTAATTATGTCACATGAAACCCAGCCTTTCTCGGAAGTGTTCCAAGAGTTCCTTAAATGTTTGTTTTTTATTTCAATATTAGTGGATTTTTAACTATTTAAAAACTAATGTAAAAACAAATCCACACCTAAAGATATCTCATCCCAAATTTTAACACATTGAAGACAATCAATAGGAAAACTTGTGTTTGCATTTGAGAAGAAATGTTATTTAATTCATACTTTTACAGGATAAATTTGTGCTGATAAAACATCTCCCAGCAGTTCCTAAAGCTGCATTGGTTCTTCCTATGATTATGCTAACTTATATCTGGTTTTCAGGAAACTACCTTCTGTATCCTAAAGTATTAGTTCATTCATTCATTCATTCATAGTCAAGTGATGTTCATTCATTCATTCATATTAGTTATGAATTCATTCATTCATTCATTATTAGTTCATTCATTCATTCATTCATAGTCAAGTGATGTTCATTCATTCATTCATATTAGTTATGAATTCATTCATTCATTCATTATTAGTTCATTCATTCATTCATTCATAGTCAAGTGCTGTTCTGTGTGTAACAGGTTTATTGGTTAAGTGGATTTGACAAGGTGGATTAGCATTAATGTTCATTTTTTTTCCTCTTTCTAATCATTAAACTTACCCTATGAACTTGCTCTTTTTTGTATCCAAATGAAAATGTAGGCAGATCCAAAAGCCTTTCCAGTGACTCTTAGATAATA
>NW_007833631.1:0-756 GCF_000696425.1 Galeopterus variegatus
TTTTATTGAATTTTAATTCACATTCAACAAAATGTACCCATTTCAAGTATACGGTTTGGGTATTGACAAATGTGGACACTCATATAACCACCACAATCAAGATGCGGAATATTTCCATCACCTCAAAAAGCTCCTTTGTGTCTCTTTGCAGTCAATTCCCCCCAGCTCACCTGGCCCCAACCAACCATTGATCTGTTTTATAACCAGGGACTAGTTTTGTCTTTTCTAGAATTTCATATAAATAGAACCACATACCATGTATTCTTTTGCGTCTGGCTTCTTTCACTGAACATAATGTAATTGAGATTTAACCGTGTTGTTTTATGTAGCTGTAGTTGTTTTCTTTTTGCTGAGTCCTATTCCATACCATTGAGTGGATAGTCCACAATTTGTGTATCCATTTATCTAATAGACTGTTTCCAGTGTTTTTTTTTTTTTTTTTGACTATTGTGAAAAATGTTGCATGAACATTTGCATTCAAGTCATTGGATGGACATATGTTTATCTATATTGGTAAAATATCCAGAAATAATAGGTTAATATTTACCTTTGTAAAAAAAACCAACTGTGTTTCAAAAGCAGTTTTATCATTTTGCATTCCCACTAGCCATGTATGCAAGTTCTAGTTTCTTCACATTCGTATGTATACTTGGTAGTCAGTCTTATTAATTTTAGGCATTTGAATGTATGTGCAGTAATATCTCATTGCAGTTTTTGTTTGCATGAAATTTATTTTTGTGATGTATAGATGGGGCC
>NW_007833632.1:0-756 GCF_000696425.1 Galeopterus variegatus
TGGGGATAGAGACAGAGATATAGCATTAGGGAGGGGTTCAGAGAAGAGTTTAATTTTATCTATAGTATTTTAGATCTTTTATAAAAACACAAATCTAAATAAAATATGATATAATGTTAATATTAACTCTTGATGGTGGGTACACATATATTTATTATATTAGCTTTGATAGTATTCTGGAAAAATGTTTCAAAAAATTCCCATTTAAAATAGTGTCCAAAAAATGAAGTACCCAGGGATCAATTTAACCAAGGAGATAAAAGATCTCTGCAATGAGAACTACTAATCACTGCTGGAAGAAATTAAAGAGGACACCAAAAGATGGAGACACATTCCATGCTCTTGCATTGGAAGAATTAACATTTTGAAAATGTCTATACATACTTATAGCCAACTGATCTTTGACAAGAGTAATAAGAACATACATTGGGGAAAAGACTGCCTCTTCAATAAATGGTTCTGGGAAAACTGGACATCCATATGCAGATGAATGAAACTGAGCCTGTACCTCTCACCCTATACCCAAATCAATTCAAAATGGATTGAGGACTTAAATATAAGACCTGAAGCTGTAAGACTCCTCAAAGAAAACATAGGGGAACATTTCAGGATATAGGAGTGGGCAATAACTATGAATATGACCCCGAAAGCACAGGCAACAAAAGAACAAATAAACAAATGGGATTATATCAAGCTAAAAAGCTTCTTTACAGCAAAAGAAACAATTAACAGAGTGAAAAGACAGCCTACAGAATG
>NW_007833633.1:0-756 GCF_000696425.1 Galeopterus variegatus
TAATTCAAGTATATACCCAGAATTTTTATACTCTAAAAAATTTTAATCTCCTATAAGTAAAATGCCTGCCTTTTAAAAATACTCATAACAGAAGATAAGGAAAGATCTTTATGAGGATCACAGAATGCATAGTGGGTGAAAATAGACTTAAGAGTCTTAAGTAAGTCAGTAAATCTTACAAGAACTTTTTGAAAAGAATACGAGAATCTGATGCAAGAAAATTTAATTTCTATATTGTGTTACAATGACTGTAAGTGCAAATTTAATAAGAATAAATATAAAGGATCAAGTTGTTGGTTAACACCCTATCAGTAAAATCAAAATTCTTATTGTTTACTGAATTTTCATCTAATCAGTAATACCAAGATTTTTTGTTACACTTTGTTATTCAGATTGCCTTTAAAAATACTTTTTCAGAGGAACTTCCATACTGTTTTCCATAGCTATTGCTATAGCAATGCAGTTTACATTCCCACCACCACCAACAGTCCACAATGGTTCCAACTTCTCCTAATCCAGAATAACACTCACTACCTTTCTTTCTCATAATAGCCATCCTAACATTTGTGAAGTAATATCTCATTGTGGCTTTAATTTTCACTTCTCTGATGATTAGTGCTGTTGAGCATTTATTTCATTTACTTATTGGCCATTTGTATGTCTTCTTTGGATAAATGTTTATGCAAATAGAAGTGATATATTTTAGACTGGACTCTGATAAACCAAACAAGTTGCATGCCCATTAAAAAAAAAAAA
>NW_007833634.1:0-756 GCF_000696425.1 Galeopterus variegatus
TAAAAATAACCTGCCTTTGCCATTTACCTTTAAAAGCCAATGCTTGTGTGTTAATAAACGGAACAGCTTGACAGAACCCCCACCGCGTCTGAGTGTCCTTTAACTGGGCTGGTTTGGGGCCGGTGGTGTGCTCACCTCTCTTCACAGCTCTCTTCCCCTGTCTCCTTCAAAAGGGAACCGGAGGGAAAGAGGAATCCTGGGCCGTTCGCTCGCCCACTGAAAGGAATGAGGCTAGGGCTATACGGGTCGGCTGCTGGTGGCGGACCCGACATCAGAAGTTGTGGACATTTCATCTTAATGTGGCTCGAAAGAAATTGTTTCATTAGTCAGGATAACCAAAGTATTTTGTATTGTTTGGACAGCTTGATTCTCCAAGCTCTCTCTCTCTTTCTTCTCACTAACATAGAAGCGTCCCGGCTTCTGCTGCCTGCACCTCATGCATAGATGAGGTCCCAGTTGTAGATAAGGTCGTGTTCACATCTATTTCTTTTATGACCTGTGGCAGGATAAAAAATCTTGTAGTGCCTCCTTGGTGATGCTGTGCTTTATGTTTGTGTATTTGGGGCTGGTTTATTTTGCTATTAGGTGTGGAAATTTCTTAAGTCAAAAAGTGGGTCTCTGTTTCACGATTATAAACTGTTTACATTTTAAAGAATTTCAGTGAATATAGCTCACTTCAGTTTCTCAAAAATGCCACCCTCTTTGTCTCCTATAATACTTAAAGTCTCCAGCTTGAAAAAGTCCAAAAATTTTTTT
>NW_007833635.1:0-756 GCF_000696425.1 Galeopterus variegatus
TGATTGCCTTTCAATTATATTGTTTGCAAATGTAATATAGACCTAGATTATGTGTGTGTGTATGTGCATGTATTTGTATATCTACATACTTACCAAAACAAAACAAAGTTGAAAAGTAATGTGAATTGCATCCTATATTTTTGTTTTGTAGCCTATTATTTTGTTCTCAGTATAATTGTTTTGGATAGAACTATGAAGAATGGCAATATTTCATTTACATTACTAAACCATCGTGGAATGGTTGAAAAACCAAAGCTCTATGAGTAAGTACAGTTTACTGTTTGCTTCTTTTGTTAGTTGAATGTTTGCTTTGTGATTATACAGTTCAGCAGATAATCCAAATAGTGTACATTTTCTATCCAGAGTCTTAAAATGTTAAATATTAAAATGATCTCGTGTTATATTCTAATTCTTTCATTCTACAGAGAGTATAATATGAAAAAGACTAAATAACTCGTTTATGTTATGTAACTAGTGACTATGAAACTTAGAAGAGATCTTTTTTCTCTCAATTTTCATTCCAATATTCTTTTTAACCACCTTGTCCTCTGATTCTCTCCAGTTTTCAGGAAACATCAGTTCACAGTGCTGTGAATAAATGTCTATTGACTTCTGTCAATAATAGTGACATGATTTTAGTATTTCAGAGAACCGCTGCCAGCCACAAAGCTCCCAAATAATAGGGGAGGGCTTTCATTTTTTTCTCAATCTTCTGTTTAACTTTTTACATAGATATGTCTGTATTATATATTATGT
>NW_007833636.1:0-756 GCF_000696425.1 Galeopterus variegatus
GGCAGCAGTGGATAAAACTTGTCCATACACCCCAGTCTAGCAGGGCTGCAGGCTCATTTGCGCCTCTGAGAAGCAGCCATCGCCACTTTCTATCATGGTTTCCTCACCTATGAAATGGGGATAAAATCCCCTAGTCAAAATTGTAAAGAGGGGCCAGCCCGGTGGCGCACTGCTACAGTGTGCTGCTTGGGAGTGTGGTGGCGCTCCCGCCGAGGGTTCCGATCCCACATACAGACCGGTTCCCGCTCACTGGCTGAGCAAGGTGTGGGAGCAACACCGAGGGTTGCAATCCCGTTGCCGGTCCCGGTCCGGTAAGGGTGCGACACCGAGGGTTGCGATCCCGTTGCCGGTCCCGGTCCGGTACGGGTGCAACACTGAGGGTTGCGATCTGTTGCTGGACATGAAAAAAGACAAAAAGGAAAAAAAAATTGTAAAGAGGTCAGTGTGGCGAAATCTCAATAAACACGAATTTTGAAGATCACGGTCAAGGTCACAGGACTGCCAGGTGGTAGGATTGAGGTGAACAGCCCAGGTTAGACCTCCCACCCCCAGGCCTTGCACCAGCCCTGCAGGGCCATATGAAGGGCTGAATGAGTGCGGTAATGACACTGCGGCTTCATGGAGAGACTTCAGGGAAAGAGGAAGGTGGAGAATTCATGGGGAGAGAATACTCGGTGGAGAGAAGGTGGAAAGCATGTCCCATGAGGAAACAGTAAGGTGAAGTCCAGAGAGCATTTGCATGACGAAGGGCCAGAG
>NW_007833637.1:0-756 GCF_000696425.1 Galeopterus variegatus
TTCTCCTGCCCTCTGGATGTGATTCTGATCTTGGGGGCTTCTGGGCTTCCTCTCCTAGCACGCTGTCTATAGCTACAGAGTGGCCCTATGTCTTACTCAAGGTATATCTACCTTGAGGCCTAGAACCCTGCAGGTGCTGTTAATGTTGCCCAAGCACTTCAGGACTGAATTGTTGGGGGAGAGAGCCATGGCAGATGGAGAGTGCAGATAGGGCAGTGACTGGCCCCTCTGGGCTCCTATGCATACAGGGACAACCCTCTGGGTCCACAAAGTCTGCTCACAGGACTGATTACAATGCAGGGGCTGGCATATCTCCTTCCCCCATCCCTAAATCTAAAAGTGAAGGAATGAGGGAAATAGGACGGATACATGGAGCAGTACAGATTTGAGCTGACAGTTGTCAACAGGGAACCATGGCTGATAGGGGAACATGAACTGACAGTGATTTTATCCATTGTAATCCTCTGCCTGTAGGAGCCAAGGACCCCTCAGGGGAGCCAAGTCATCCTATGTGCAAGGGAAGGAGAAGGTGCCCTGGGCCCAAAGACTGGCTGCAATGATAGAAGCCATGATAATGACCTTTTCCAGTACTGTTAAGTGCAGGATGGGGCTTTTGCTTGCTGTCCGAGGCCTGGCACAGTGTGTAGGCTACAGTCACAGGCCTCCCATTGAGGAGGCTGGTGAAGACAGGGAGCCCTCAAGAAATGGGTGCTCATAGAAGTTAAACGACTTGTTCGAGTCATGCCAGAAAATCAG
>NW_007833638.1:0-756 GCF_000696425.1 Galeopterus variegatus
CAAATAGTAAGTCAAGTTAGGAGGGAGGTAGATAGATGGGGGATAGATGCCGGTGACAGACAGACGGATGGGTGACAGACACAGATGAGACAGAGAGATATATGTGCGAGAGAGATTATACACAGATATAGATATATGATGGATGGATATAGACAGACATAGATAGATGATAGATACATAGATGAACGGTAGATCGACAATAGATGGTAGGTAACAAGGGTACCTCAAGAAGTTCATGGAAAGATTTGCATTATCTTTTAATTCGATTTTTCACAAACTTTTCGAAGTACCCTTGTAGGTAGATAGAGAGATAAATGCCCATAGATAGATATTGTAGCTGGATAGACATAGATATGTAGATGACAGACAAATAGATCTATACAGACAGGTGATTGACAGACGATAGATAAATTAGTAGATGATGGAAGACAGATACGATGTGCCTCAAAAGTTCATGGATTCGTATTGCAAGTGGGTACCATTTATCTCTATGTATCTGTCTCCCTACTCTATCATTTATCTATGAGGGTACTTCAAAAGGTTCATGGGAAGATTGAATTAAAAGGTATGAGTCGATAGAGATAGATAGAGGTAGGCAGATATAAAAGATATACATATAGAGATAGGAAGGAAGGGAGGGAGGGACAGAAAGAAAGAAACAAAGAAAGAATTCAAGTGGTAATAAGTCCCATACGAAATTTACACCAGGGAAGCAGTACTGGGAGACCAGGGGAGCCACTTGTGAACTAAAGTAGT
>NW_007833639.1:0-756 GCF_000696425.1 Galeopterus variegatus
TCCAGGAATACTAGTTTGATTAATAGCCCCAAGTCAATCAATATTATAAACCATATCAATATGATAATTAACAAAACCACATACCCACCTAAATAGATGCAGAAAATAAATTTGTCAGTATTCAACTTTCTTTATGATGAAGAAACTGAACAATGTAGGGATAAAGAAGACATTCCCAAACTGATAAAAGGCCTATTAAATCCTCACAGCTAACATTAGCCTTGATAGCAAAATTCTGCCTCATTATTTTCTAAATTTAGGAACAAGATAATTGTATCCATTTACACCACCTCTATTCATTACTGTACTGAAGGTGCTAGCCAGAACCCAGTTAACAGTTGCTAAAAAAGAAAAAAAAAAAAAGAAAGAAAGAAAGAAAAGAATAGAAAGGCAGAAATATATAAAAGATATCTTGTTTAGAAAGAAAAAATGTTTAATTGTTTTTATTCACAGATGGCATAATCTCATATTTAGAAAATCCTAAGGAATTCACTGAAAACTCTTAGAATTAATAAATGAGTTTATAAAAGTAACAGGATACAAGAACAATATGCAAAAATTAATTGTATTTCTTTACACAATAAATGAAAAATAGAAAAATAAAATTAATGACACAATTCTAGTTACACTAGCATCAAAATTAAAATACTTAGGGCCGGCCCGGTGGTGCACTCGGTAGAGTGTGGCGTTGGGAGCGTGGCGGCGCTCCCGCCAGTTCAGATCCCATATAGAGACCGGTCCGCTCACTGGCTGAGC
>NW_007833640.1:0-756 GCF_000696425.1 Galeopterus variegatus
AAGAGTGCATCCTCAAACTTCACTGTCCATTAACAAAGTAATTGGCTCTAGGGAATATTCTAGAAGTATTTAGAGCTTTTTTTTTCTTCACATGGAACAATGGAGAAAAATCACATTAAACTGCAATAAAGCATACAGGTACTTTAACCCTTTCTGCATCTGCCTTCCACCATATGTCTGGAAGTTGTGCAATCTATTACCATTGCAATGTTTAACATCAATGGTGCAACGGGATACACACACCTATTCAGCACCAGGCTTTCTTTCTGTTTATAAGAAGTCCTTTTAATACCAAATCCTAAGACTCCAGGGGAAATTGTTATGAGTGAGATGGCAATACTTTGGTCATTTGGAGCTCAGCGGACTTTTCAGATGGGCTATCTCAACTTTACCTAATCCATGTGATTTTTCAATATAGTAAAATACAAGGAAAAAAACCAAAAGACTTTAGAATTATGAGGTCAAAATACTTTAGAATTAGGAAGACCTAATTCACACAAGTCTTCTATACCTACAGTCTTTGTGACACTCAGAAAATAATGTAAACTTTTTGATTTTGGTTTCCATAACTACAAAATGTTAATAACAATATCTACTTTGTAGAGGTTTTTAAGGATTAGAAAGTGTTTATATGCTAACACATAGTAGATGTACAATATGTCATAGCCATTATCTTTAATTATAAATAATATCATTTGCTAGCAAAGGCAAACTCTGAGATGCAATGGTTGTAAGAAACAGCATTTCAAGTGCATT
>NW_007833641.1:0-756 GCF_000696425.1 Galeopterus variegatus
AGAACAAAAATGTAAACAAGAAAGAGAAAGAAACTAAATCTTACCACCACAAAAAACCATAGTGACAATGTAATAATGCCCCTGCTTTATTTCTGATTTTAGTAATTTCTTTAATCTTTTTTCTTGGTCAGTCTAGATAAAAGTGTGCAAATTTTGTTATCTTTTTAAAGAATCAACTTTTGGTTTTATTGATTTTCTCTGTTGCTTTTTAATTCACTATTTGATATATTTCTGTTGTAATCTTTGTTATTTCCTATTTATATTTGCTTTTGGTTTAGTTTTCTCTACTTTTTCTATTTTCTTAAGGTAGAAGTTTACAATACTGATTTGAGATTTTTTGTGCTTTTAATATAGGAGTTTACAAGTATAAATTTTCTTCTAAGCACTGCATGAGCCCTGCATCCTATAAATTTTGGTATGTTGCGCTTTGATCTTTATCTCAAAGCACTCTCTAATTTCCCTGTGATGACTCTTTTTACCTATCGTTAATTTAGGAGAGTGTTGTTTAATTTCCACACATTTGTGAATTTTCTAAATTATCTCCTGTTATTGTGGTCAGAGAACATATTTTCTGTGATCTTATTAGTCTTAAAATTTAAAAAAAAGGAAAAATTTAAACAACAAAAAAAGTTCATGGAAAGATTTCCATTATTTTCAGTTCTATTTTTCCACAACCTTTTTGAAGTGCTATTGTGTTTTATATTGTTTTATTGATTTTTCTATGCAATTATGTTGCTAAACAGATATTTAATTTCT
>NW_007833642.1:0-756 GCF_000696425.1 Galeopterus variegatus
TGGGGAAAGCTCGGGGGAGGGCACACAAGTCTTCTCTGTACTATTTCTTTGAACTTTCTGTGAATGTATAATTATTTCAAAATAACAAGTTTTTTTAAAAAAAATCTTGATTTTATTTGAATATAGTTTTTTCATTTTTCTTTAGCAGAATATTTAATTTTTGTTAATATGTAGATTCAGTTGTCAGTTACACACACACGCCCCTGGAATGCCTGGCACCAAGACATGGAATTGGGTAGCCCAATCCACTCAGTCCTCACGAGGCTCTCAAACCCGCAGCCGTGGCCACCATAGACAGTAGGGAAGGCATGGACACAGGAGAAGGAAATGGGTAAAGCAGAGAAGGAAAGAAGGAAGAAAGGAAGGAAGGAAAAAGGAAAAGAGCAAGGGAAGAAGGAAAAAGAAAAGGCATTTGTCGTTCAAAAAGATAAACATTTTACAGCCCAGCTTGACTGTGTCAAGAACACTTGTGTTTTAATAGTATGCCTACAAGCTTTCAAAACAAGTGTTTACCTGTCACAATAAACGGTTATGAGTGAGGAACACAAAACAGAGAGACCCAGGAGCTGGCAGCCTGCCAGCACTGCCACCCCGTGCCGCTCTTTGTGGAGCTTGTCACTCAGGCTGCAGCAGCTCAGTGTCTCTGTCGTCTCCCCCTGAGGTGCTGCTATCACAGGTCCCAGGGGAGGCCATTAAGGGGCAGAGGGAACCTGGTCCTTGGAGGGCACAGGGCAGGGCCTGCTGGCCAGAGGGTGG
>NW_007833643.1:0-756 GCF_000696425.1 Galeopterus variegatus
CCTAATGTGAGATGAGAGGTCTTGAGAGGTCTTGACCTCTTGAATGAATTAATTCTGCTATTAAAAAAAGCTGTGAGTGTGCTCACTCTCTCTCTTTCACTCTTTTGCCATGTGAAGAACAGTATCCCTCCCCTCGAGAAGATGCATTAGTTCAAGGTACCATCCTGGAAGCAAAGATTGGGCCCTCACTATACATCAAACCTGCTGGTGCCTTGATCTTGAACTTCCCAGCCTCCAGAACTGTAAGAAATAAATACCTGTTCATTATAAATTACCCAGTTCAGGTATTCTGTTATAGCAACACAAATGGATTAAAACAGAGAGGAACCTAAGAAGACTCTTAATAATATACATTGGAGCCAAATAAGTTTGAATTCAAATCCAGGCTATGCTAAGTATTAGCTCTGAGATCTGGTTTAAGCAATTTGCCCTCACTTAGTTTCATTTTCCTCATCTGCAAATTGAGACAATATCCACTTTCCTACATAATAAATAGGTTTAAATAAGACTAAAATAAATCATTAGCATAGTGCCAAGAACATAGTAAACATTCAATAAAGGTAGATACTAGTATTAATATTATGTTTACTTCAAACTGAAAAAACCTAGTGAATTAAGATTTTCATTGGAATCATGATTTTTTCAAACCTGTTGAATTAAATAGTCTGTTCAAAAACAAACTGAAAAGAAAAATATTACCAGAAATTCAATATCATCCATCAAATATTGATTGAGTGGTCACGTACTACAAACAAG
>NW_007833644.1:0-756 GCF_000696425.1 Galeopterus variegatus
CAAAGGCCTCTGGGATGCTTATTAAAATGCATATTTCATCGGTCCTCTTGGAGTATATTATCTGTGGGTGATGCTCTAAAATCTGAAATGTGCACACTAAAATTGAAAACCACCAACATAAGATTTTCCTTTCAATACACTACCAAGTTATGTATGCTTTCCTGAAGTTTATTTAAATGTAATTTAATGTCTTATTCTGTCTTATTCTTATCTGTGAAGAATCCCACCCCAGGATGTTTACATTGTCCTGGATGGCAGACTCTGTCTTGAAATCTGGCCTGCTCTTCTTTCAAGATGTAATCTTTTCCATTAACTAACTTCTGTTTGTTTCACTTCCTGCTTGATTGTCTCTTTCTCAGAATATCCTTCACATTCCATGTTCCACTCCTGTTTACCATAGTGGTGAAAACAAACCCCAAAACGAGTTACTATCATTTTTCACTGTGGATGTGATTATGTGATGCCAAATAAAATCAATTCAATATTTGTATATAATAAGAACTGGTATTCTTGAATTAAAGCTGACTTCCATTTGACTTTTGTTTGGGGGCAAGCAGCAGGACTTGTGAGTTTGGTATCAATTTCGGGGAGCCTGAGCCAGGAGCTGAGTATGCCCTGCAATGTGAGCAAAACCCTGAATATTCTTTTTGCAAGGTAATTCTGTTGTGTTGCAGGGCTGGATGTAGCAGCGTAAATAGTGTGTCAAGCTGCTGAATAGATGAGGTATACATGTGATATGAATACGATTCAATAGGT
>NW_007833645.1:0-756 GCF_000696425.1 Galeopterus variegatus
ATGGGACAAAAGTCCTCATTGCATTGAGTTGAGGAGAAAATCGGAGGCATGGAAATGGAGACAGTGGGGACAGACAACCCCTCTAATGTGGAGTATACTGTAAAGCAAATATATTTACAGGGCCTAGTTTCTTGTACTTTCAGGTTTAGTCTAACTTCTTAAAAGTACATATAAAATGTTGACCTTGCAAAAACCAGGAAATTTTCCCCAGGCTATATATAGTCTCTGTTGTAAGATAAAGAACTGTAACAGTCAAGTTATTGATTGATATGTAAAGATACTGGGAATCTGTGTAGGGAGAAGGAATGTTTGCTAAGATCAAGCTTTTGTTGGTGGATCACTTAAATTGCCTTATGGAATGTCACTTTGCTTGTTTTATTGAATGTTACCAGCCTATATTGTTAAACTATAACCCCACCTATGTTCCTTTCCTGTAACTTCCTGGCTTAGAGAATAAATGCAGGAAGACAGCCCCAATTCATGGTTAATTTCCCAAATGGAAGGAATGCCTCTCTCTTGAGGGTTCTGGGAGATTAACCACTTTGGGGCTTCTCACTGCTCAGAAGAGATGGACTTTGAGTAATCCTTTGTGGCTCCATCACCCAGGGGAAAAGGGATGACAAATCCATGGGAGGCAAAGCCACACTCTAAGAACTGTTATTTTAAGCCAGCAAGTCTGTGGTAATTTCTTACAACAGCCACAGGAAATTAATACACTGTCCAATCCATATTGTCTTCTTCAGAATAGCCCATGAC
>NW_007833646.1:0-756 GCF_000696425.1 Galeopterus variegatus
TAGTTTAAAATGGCACCTCTAAAGGGAGACTTACGTTTGGATGAGCCAGTGGTGGGTGCGGAAAGCCAGCGCCGGAGAAAATGGACGAGGGTGAAGCGTCAGGAGCAGGAACCACCGAGAGAGTGAAGAAGGTCCGAGGAGAAGAAGTCCCCTCGGGTAAGGGGTGAGCTCCTTCCCGGGTTTCAGCACCAATGAAAGAATGACAGGACCCGAGCTGACAGTTCACTGGAGAAGTTCCGCTTTATTTGAGGGTGAAGCATACATTTATAGAAAGCTGAGTTCCGGGAGAGGGTGGTTAGTACGCGGGCCGGTAGCTGATTGGTTGGAAGGGTGAGTGATGATTTTGATAGGCCATACTTTGGCGCCAGCGGGAGTGTTAGGACCCAGAAAAGAAGCCAGAAAGGCACCATGTTTTAAGGAGTGCCTCCTTTGGGGTTTTATGGGGCCCTACAGAGGGTTTCCTTTGGCTGTTCCTATAGAACAACAGACCAGATGTTGGCCAGGCAGTAACAGCCTATTTCTTCAGTTACCTCAGCAGCCATCAAAAATGAAGCTTTTAACACAGTGTGTGTTTTGCCATTGTACCTGCTAATGGACCAGCTACTCCAAAATTCACCAGTTTCCCCTGTTCCTTCTGAACTGAGGGGAATATTTCCAGATTTTAAACGTCTGGGTATTTTTTCATGAAATGCAAATATTGTCGTCCTGTTGTGGTGTTGTGAAATATATATTTAGTGATCCTCTCAGTCTCCTGGC
>NW_007833647.1:0-756 GCF_000696425.1 Galeopterus variegatus
AAGCAAATTCTGATTTGTAATCAGAAGATATATAGTAAGTGCTACTGTAAGAATTACTATTGTTTGGGGACAAATCAAAAATGTGAGGATCACAATATCATATTCTAGACTACTCCAGTTCACTCAGATCTCTCCAGCCTGCAGGTACAAAGGCGGACACGTTATCAATAATCATTCCTGTTTTAATGTCTCTTGACCCATTTGCTGAGCCTCTCCTCCTGGCTCCTCAAAGCCTCTCCAAGTTCTTTCTGGGAGGAGGAAGAGGAGGGGATCACAGGTTCACCTTCCTGAGCTCCATCCCTCTCCTTCAGGTCTGCTGCTGTGAAGCCACTTGAGGGCGCCTCCCCACTGTGACTGTGACACTATGACCAAAGGGACCTGCTCAGATAGGATACATATCCCAGGAGTGATCTCTTGGAGCTCCAAATAGCAAGCCTTACTTGAGACCCAGGGCATCTGGTGTCCTCACACATTGAGCCTCTGCCAGAAGTGAGGAGCTGTCCCCCTCTCCGATTCTGGTAAAACTTGACACTCGAGCCCCATTATGCCCAGAATCCTTACCCCCTCTGGAACACTGCTCCCGCTCCTGCCTTCTGCACATCTCTTGATGCGCCTCACACAAGTGTCCTGAGGTCCAATCCCATCCGAGCCTGCTGTTTCTGAGACCGTCTCATCTTCCCCGCTGCCTCCTAAATATCCCTCCCTCCTCCTAGAGCCGGAAAAGATGGGGCTCAAGCACCAGGAAGAATCACATGA
>NW_007833648.1:0-756 GCF_000696425.1 Galeopterus variegatus
CTGGGCCTCCTCAAGGAGCAGATCGTGTTCCTGGATCACACCGGTAGGACCCTTACCCTCCTCTCAGTTCCCCTCGGCTTTAATGGTGGCCAGGTGGGGGCCGGGGCCAGGGGTTGACTGGGCCATTCTGCTCCCTCAGATCGCTGCGAGAAGTTCAGAGACTAGGGCCATTGGCACCAGTGACAGGTGGGTGACACTTTTCCCTGGATCCACGCCCCAGGCAAGCTGCTCAGAGGGGTCACCCCCAAGGGCCTGAGGCCCATCCTCCCCAGCCCCCCGAACCGCCCTGCAGAGCCCATGCTCTGAGGCTAGGGGTCCACCCTCACGCCCTCTTGCCGCCACCCTGTGCTGTCCCTCCCTCCATCCTCGCTCTGTGGGGTCTGGGTCGTGTGGGGGCTCAGAGTGGGAGGCTGGGGCTCACTGAAGCCCCCTGCTCAGCCCCCACCTCTCAGCCCCTCCAGAGCCTGCAGGAATTCCACCAGAGCACGCACCTGGGCTTCTGCCGTGCGGTGCCCTCCCGGCCCTGCCCGGGCCCAGGACCCCACCACCGCCAGGCCTGGATCCCCTCTGCGCCCACCTACAGGGCGCTCTGCCCCTGCCTCCTTCCTGCCCCTCGGCTGTGGTCCTGCCTTGCTTAATAAAAGATTTTTCTCTCAAAAGATGATTCCTGTGTCTGTCAAAATCATGGAGGAGGTCATTTGTTTTGAAGCTGCAGAAACAAGGTAGGGAGACCTGAAAATGTATTTCCCAACCAGA
>NW_007833649.1:0-756 GCF_000696425.1 Galeopterus variegatus
TTGCAGTTTTACATTCCTCTTTCTGTGAAAACAGTAAACCATGCTGAGTTCAGTTCCCAAAAGATTTTCACTCTGAGAAAGATTTCTAAGAACATTTTCAGCAATGCGTACCCCATGTATACTACTCATTGTATTTAGCTGTTCACAGCATAGACTCACAGAACATGCAAGTTAATACTGGACCAAAGACATAATCTAGTGCAGTTCTGTTGTTTTAGAGGAAAAAGAAAATGGAGAAAGAGGGGGAAGAGGAGGAGGAGGAAGTGGGGAATGAAGTGGAGTGAGGCGGCAGGACGAGGGGAGGGGAGGCATGAAGGAGAAACAAATCAAGTGATTCTGCGCAAAACAAACAGAGAGGGAACAGCCACCCCAGACTGGAATGCAGGGTCCCCGAGCGCTCACGTTTGTCTTTCCCGCTGCCAGGCAGGACATCACAGTAGTAGAGATCCTCACGTCTGAACCGTGCACAGCTCACAGTTCACTAGGTGCATGACCTTGGGTAGATTCCTAATCCTGTCTCTACTTCACTTTCCCCACTTGTAAAATGAGACTACTGTAGTACCTACCTCATGGGTTTGTGGAAGGATTAAATAAAACAGCATGCGTAAAGCAGTTAGCAGAGTGCTCTGTTTGTGTGTTTGTGCAGGTGCGAGTGTGTGTGCTAGCTGTAGGTTTCGTAGTTAATTTATTCATTGCTGTTTTACCTGGTGTACTGGTTCACTTAACTTCACAGTTCACATTGCAATTTGATGTGCC
>NW_007833650.1:0-756 GCF_000696425.1 Galeopterus variegatus
CTCATTCGATCAAACTAAACTCATCAGACCAAGCACATCAACCTAAGTAAACTCAACAGACAGTAGTCATCGATCTAAGTAAACTCATCAGACCGAGTTCATCGATCAAAGTAAACACATCAGTCTGAGCTCATCGATCTAAGTAAACTCATCAGACCAAGATCATCGATCTAAGTAAACTCATCAGACCAAGATCATCGATCTAAGTAAACTCATCAGATCAAGATGTTAGATCTAAGTAAACTGATCAGACCAAGCACATCGATCAAAGTAACCTCATCAGAAAGAACACATCGATCAAACTAAACTCATCGGACCGAGCTCATCGATCTAAGTAAACAAATCAGACCGAGCTCATCGATCTAAGTAAACTCATCAGGCCAAGCTCATCGATCTAAATAAACTCATCAGACCGAGCCTATCGATCTAAGTAAACTTATCAGACCGAGCTCATCAACCAAATTAAACCCATCAAACCGAGCTCATTGATCTAAGAAAACTCATCAGACCACGATCATCGATCTAAGTAAACTCATCAGACCATGATGATCGATGTAAGTAAACTCATCAGACCAAGCTCATTGGTCTAAGTTAACTCATCAGACCAAGATGTTCGATATAAGTAAACTCATCACACCAAGGACCTCGACCTAAGTAAACTAAACAGACCGTACTCATCGATCTAAGTAAACTCTTCAGACCGAGTTCATCGATGAAAGTAAACACATCAGACCGAGCTCATCGATCTAAGTAAAC
>NW_007833651.1:0-756 GCF_000696425.1 Galeopterus variegatus
AAATAAATGAGTTTTAGTTAGTTGGACAACCCCAAAATACTGAGGTTGTGTTTGCGACTTACTTGTAAGCTGGCAAAGAGTTGTTTGAGATAGGAAGCAAGATGAGAAAAGGTGACAAAAACAAAAGACCTGTGATTCTTTCCATGCCCAGATCGTTCTTTCTCATCCACATGAATTCATACCTAAATTTGAAAAGCATTACGTGGATTCTACGTGTACTTGTGTAAACTCTCTGTGTGCAGGTGTGTGTGACGGGAGGTGTGGGAGGAGAGAGAGAGAATTCATTCTCTGCTTTATTTTTGACAAAAGAGTATTCATGTTCCATCTCAGATCACCAGTTACACTATTTGAAAAGGCTCAGGAATGTTTTCTTTAACCATTTTTGAAACCACCTGTGAGAAAACACCTTTTTCTAAGGCCGCAGTTATTGACCATTCTCAGAAAAGGGTTTCTATTTAATAGGCCAACACACTCCTCTGGTATAAAATTTTTCACCTAGAAATTGGTAGCCCTGTTTGAATTCCTCAAGTCTCAATGAGCCCAGTGTTCACAGAGACTCAGAAGATTTGGAAATGCTTGCTCATCCTAGTATCCAAACATTTCTTCAAAATCTTTTAAATAAGATCTTTGCTTTTGACTTTTGAAAGAGCTTGGGTTTGACGGATGTGTTCCAAATGTTCCCAGTTTGTCATCTTTGGGCAAGCTTAATTGAAGTCAAGCAGAAACAATAGTCATTAACAAACTAGGGTCTGATGA
>NW_007833652.1:0-756 GCF_000696425.1 Galeopterus variegatus
TGATCCTATATATAGAAAAACCTGAAGACTATGCCAAAAAACTGTTAGAGCTGATAAGCAATTTCAGTAAAGTTAGAGCATTCTTATAAGAGTTCTGTCCCAGGAATTATTTAATTCACCTGATATCATGGCAAAGGAATGTTTTACTTAGAAATGCTTTGCCTGTAGTGAACAGAAACCCAATCAGAATAGTTTAAACGGAAAAGGGGGCTTTATTTGAACGACGGGGTAGTTTCTCATGGGGTCTGTATCAGTCATAATATGAGTTCAACCTTCCCCTCTTTCCTTTACTTTATAACACATAACACCATACAGCCCTCTTCTTGCAGATCTTTGCTTGTCTTGCTCTTTCTTGCCATTTAAATCAAGTGCCTTTTCCTTCTCCTCAGTGAAGCCAAACCTGACCACCCATTCTACACTTGTACCCTCCCCATTCTACTCCTGTTTATCACATCACCACACCTTTATCTTCTTCAAACACTCATCATTACCTGACATTATAAACAAGTTAACGAATACATTTACAACATCATCTCTCCTTCGGCCATGCCTACTTTCCTCCACGATGTAAGCTCCTTGTAGGCAAGAACTTTGTCTCCTTGTTCGGCACTGACTCTGACACCTGGAAAATGCTCAGCCCAAGCAATATACATGGAATGAGTGAGTGGCCCATCTCAGGTCTTCTTAACTTAAAATTTTTTTATTTATTTTTAATTAATAATAATTGTGTGTATATGGGGTACAATGTGATGTTTT
>NW_007833653.1:0-756 GCF_000696425.1 Galeopterus variegatus
TTACCATTAATATAATCCCCTGTAAATGACATTTGCCAACTTAAGTCATATTTAGGACGTCTCCTGGGAGGGTACCAAATTTTTTCCTTTTCCCATTTTGTAATCTATATAACCATTTACCTAGATGGTGGGAAGAGGATGGGGATTTCTATTGTTTATTAATTTCTTCGGTAAAAGCAATTGCTCATGGCTATTCATAAGGTGTTTTTTAAAACATCCATTGGTGGAATAAATTGCCTCAAAAGGGGCAATTTGGAATTGTTCAATCTTCCCAGATCTTTTGTGGGATAATCTAATTTTATGACAACAACTGTTTGTGTGTCATTTTCTGCATCATTTGGAAACTCAGGAAACTGCCACACTGACCAAAACATCAAAAGAGAAAGTGAAAGCCCCACCACTGTGCCAAGACAGAGATCTTTATAATGAAAGCAAGTGCTGGTAGCTGTGGCCCTGCCAGCAGCTCTCCCTCCGGGGCCTTGCCAACTCGGAAAGGGCAGCCCAAGCTATTCAAGACCCCGCCCTGGCGTGGACCGTGCCATAACAAGACATATCTTCCAATTGTATTTGGTGTTAAAGAAGTTTCTGATATCAAAGTGGCCCTTTCATCTCATTTTGTGAATGGAGTTAAACCTGAAATTAGGAACTTAATTAAAAAAAAGAATTAAAATGGGAAATAGACCTTTACCTGAACCAAAATGCTCAACATCACTCAGCATCAGGGAAATGCAAATCTAAACCATATTGAGATATCAT
>NW_007833654.1:0-756 GCF_000696425.1 Galeopterus variegatus
TTTTAAGCCCTAACTCACTCCTTTATACTCCCCCCAAATCAGGGGAAAAACCTCCCTTCCAAGGCACTTATCCCATTCTTTTTTATCTGGGAAAATGGAGATGTGGAATAGCATAATGGTTATCAACCCAGACTCCAGAGGCAGACTGCTTGAGTTTGAATCCCAGGTTCTCCATCTTGTTAGCTGTGTGAACTTGGGCATGTTAATTAACAGATCTATGTCTCCACTGCCCCAACTGAAAAATGGAGATAATAGTACCTTTTCATAGTGATACTGTGAGAATTAAAGGAGTTAATCCATGGAAAGACACTTAGAAAGGCCCTGCCACTCCATAAACATTAGTCACTGCTACATGAATTGTTGAGTGAGTGATTCAAACAATCACCCATATGGAACATGTAAGCCAATTAAATAATTGTTCCTGAAGGAACAGAATCTTTGTAGAAGTATAGTCCTATTAATAATGGTGGATTTATGTGAATTTCTTCCTTCTTAACAGGAAGGAAGAAGGCTTGGGTTGATTGAGTGCCTACTGTTTGCCAGGCACAGTATAGATATCATTTCATCTGTTCTCTCAACATACCTGCAAATTGGGTATTTTATTCCCATTTTTGTTAGCATGAAACTTGCCCAAAATTGAGTAACTTGCTCCAAATCATAGTGCTGCCTATAAAGGTCTGGATGTGAATTCAGGTCCATCTGACTACAACATACAATATATCAACACAGATTTCCACTAGCTTAGTTTGTGGATCC
>NW_007833655.1:0-756 GCF_000696425.1 Galeopterus variegatus
AAGAAAACGAGGCTTGCTGGCTGCTCCTACTCTGTCTAAGCCGATGTTTTAGGCAGAGTATGGATAATATTTCTTAGTTCCCATGAAGCAGCCTGAGCAAATGGGGTGAGAATTTCTTTGGTGCTGGCCAAGTGGTGGGGGTGAGTGGGGCACTGCTGAGGACAATTGATAGGCAGTAAGTAAGTAAAAAAGGTGTGAATTAAATAAAACTTAGGTGGGGATCCATTGTTTATTGTGGGCATGTTCTAAATTGTTGGAACCATTGGGAACTTCCCAGAAGAAAATAATATCTTCTTTTTCAATCCTGTTTGGGTTTTCAGGAAGTTTGGCAATGTGAATTTTTTTCTACACCACAATTTTAGACCCTTTGAGTGGTTTATGACCATAGAAGTTCTAACATTTAGAACTTGTCAAGGCCAAAGGCCACAGGTGGGCAGGTACAGTCTTTATTACCCAGGTATGAAAGTAGTGAAGTTATTCCAAGATCAAGTTTTCACCTGGATACAACAGGCTGCTCCTATCTCATTTTTATAACCATACAGAGAGAGATGTTTTTTCAGCTGATCCTACACTCATTTTAATTACGTGTAACACACCAAGGTCTCCTTTGATGATCATAATTGCAGCTCTGACCTGTGTTGTTTTGTGATTTAAGTGCATCCTCCTAAGTCTGGCTCTGAGGGTTGATTTACTGCGGTGAGTCTCGATGATGCTGTGTAGCCTCAGGGAATGTGACTGGAGTCATGGAGGAGGTGG
>NW_007833656.1:0-756 GCF_000696425.1 Galeopterus variegatus
AAGCATATGCTGGTTGTGCTCTGGGCCACACCAATTCTGAGTCACTTTATACAACTCCTCTGGTTCTACTAGAACTTAAGCAGTGCAGAAGTATAAAACATCTCTAAAAACCTGAAAATAAAGCTGCAGAATCCATTCAATGGGATATCTATTTCCATTACAAACTTGAGCTTTAAAAGAAGCAATTTTTGCAGTATCCACAATATACTGATTTTCCCTAAAAGCTTGTTTTGAGGAAAGTAAAAGCCTTATCAAAATTGGAGTAGAACTAGGAAGCATTTTTAAGCAGGATTCAGGGTACAATTATCCTAAAAATCAATCAAGAATATTTCCATGAACTCTTAAATAACCTGTACTTTACTTTCTCTATTTTTTCTTCCCCATCCCCCCCACCCCCTCTCTCTCTCTGTAATGTGTGTGTGTGTGTGTATGTAAAATTGGGTTAGGGTTAGGGTTTAGTTTGGCTGACCACCAAAGAATCTGTGCTCAGAGTTTACCTTTATAGTAACAGTTCGGGATTTCTTTGAGAAGCTGGTCTAATCCTGCCAAAAGTACTTCCAAGAAGTGCATATGATCAATGTCTATCCAACCATGACAAACAATGCTGGGTACTCCTTACCAGGCAGGATACTCTGGTAACTCATAATAAACATTTGCCTTGACCAAAAGAACCCACTTTCTTTGTGGTAGTTCAGATAGAGGGAATAAACTACCGTCAAGCTTCTCTAGTAAAACAGATAGCAGGTGAGTATATAC
>NW_007833657.1:0-756 GCF_000696425.1 Galeopterus variegatus
ATAGTGTTTGGCTGTCACCATGACCTTTATTTCTGCCTTGAGTTAAACAAAAGGAGAGGTGAGATAATTGCCCCCCACCCCCTTTGGAATGATTATCCGGTGGTGACAGCAGGGGCTTGGCTAGAGGTCTTGAGCAAAATCCTTTGGGACTCAGCAACATGGTCAGGTTTGCTAAATTAGCTTTGATGCTTATGATGGTTCTGACAGTTGAAGAATCCCATTCCCTGGCAGAGGACTGGAAAAGGTTTCAGGACACTCAGCCTTGTAATTGATAAGGAATGAAGAGAAGATGAAACTCTTGATGTGATCTCAGTTTCTTAGCATGATTATATCTGTTGGAAAGTAATATTTCATGCGAGGTTTTAATAAGTGGCATGGGTAACTGAATCTAGAAACCCCATATGCTAGGTGAGTCTGGAAAGCCACCATCTTGGGAGGCTTGGTCACAGTATCAGAGAATTGTTGGCAGGTAAAATATGCATATAAACCTAGCGGTGGGGGACTCACCTTTTTATATCATGAATATACCCCAATTGTAACTCTATTGAATAATACAGATGTAAGTCACCATGCATATATAAAGAAGAAATGGTGGAAAATGAGGAACAGATACATGAGAGAGAATAGCTAGTAGTATTCCCAGAAAGGAAGGACAGCACTCACAACAGTTGAGCATTGGCTTGTGGATGGCCTCTGAACTCCATTGCTTTCCAAGTTCTTCCTCCATCCATGTCTGGATGAGTGCACCATTCTGTG
>NW_007833658.1:0-756 GCF_000696425.1 Galeopterus variegatus
GTTGCCAAGAGAAAATAATAGGAAAAAGGTAGATAATGAAGGCCAAATAGAAACCATCCAACTTGCTTATATTTCAAAATGATTTTGCAGCATACATGCCATTCAAAAACACTGTTTCCTGTATAAAGAATGTTATAAATGATGATTTGGATCTTGATTTCTGAAGGGGTAAAACAAAGATAATATCAGTTCTTAAGTTAGAAATGGTCTGCAAACTTCAGAGTGTATTTCAAAAGGAGATTTAGTACTTAATTCTTTGAAGCTTATCACATTTTTCCATGGAAATGACATTATAAATAATAAATAGCTCACCAAAGCTGTTTGACCCATACAATATCTGAAGAGTAATATTAAATACTACTCTTGGAACTCAGTGGAGTTCTAATTCAGGACATCAGAAATACTACATTCCTTGGTAGCAGGCTCACTTGGGAGTGTGTGGTGCTGGTAACACCAAGGTTGAAGGGTTCAGATCCCCTTACTGGCCAGTTCCAAAAAAACCAAATCTCCAAAAGCTGGGGATCCAGAGAACCAATGCTTAATGACTAAAAATCAATACTGACTCGTGACAAATAAGTCTTTTTTTTTTGGTGGCTGGCCAGTACAGGATTTACACTCTTGACCTTGGTGTTATAACACCACACTCTAACCAACTGAGTTAACTGGTAAGCCTTTTTAAGGTTTTCTTTGGTTTGTTTGGACAAATAAACTTCTTTAACTCTAATTGATTGATTCTCTAATTCTCCATAAGAAGCA
>NW_007833659.1:0-756 GCF_000696425.1 Galeopterus variegatus
TCGGACTGTGTCTGAGGCCTGGATACACCCTCATGGCCACGGAGCCTCCCGTGTTTCATTTCCCTCATCTGTAAAGCAGAGATGACAACAGCTCCTCATTCACGGTGTTGTTGCCATTGTGTGGGCTAAAGGAGACAGCGCCTGTGAGGTGCTCGGAGCAGCCTTCCCTGGCACACAGTATCTGCTCAATAAATGCTGGCTGTGGTTATTATTGCTATCCATGATCCCTCCCTTTTCCAACCACCTCTATGCAATCAATCACTCAGAATCACAGTCAATTCTTCCAGCCGGACTGGCTTAACAACCTGGTGCCCAGCCTCCCCGAGTCAATTCCAGCCCCTCCCCTCTGTTCTGCTCTTGACAGCTGGAGTGATTCTTTAAAAGGTAAATCTAATCACTGTCACTGCCCTGTTTAAACCCTTCAGAGATCACCAACACGACTAAAGTTCAGGGTCTCTCCTGTGGCTTAAGGCGCTGCAGAGGTTCAGCTGGAGTGTCCCAGGTGTGTGTGGCCACCACTGTCTTTTCTGATTGGTCGGTGCCCTGCTGGGCTGACTGTTTCCTATTCTGACATGCCCAAGATCCTCTGCAGTCTGGCACCAGTCACCTCATCATCTACACCTGTCCCCCGCCCCCCTTCCAGTTCATGTTTCAGCTAGAACAAACATCGTACATTTCCCCAAATAGGACCATGTACTTTCTCTCTGACCTCTGGGCCTTCACACATGGTGTTCCCTGGGCCTCAGTGCTCTCTTC
>NW_007833660.1:0-756 GCF_000696425.1 Galeopterus variegatus
TTTTTTTCCTTTCTGTCTTTTTTCGTGACTGGCAACGGATCGCAACCCTCAGTGTCGCGCCTGTACCGTACTGGGACCGGCAACGGGATCGCAACCCTTGGTGTTGCTCCCGCACCTCGCTCAGCCAGTGAGCGGGAACCGGTCTGTATGTGGGATCCGAACCCTCGGCCGGAGCGCTGCTGCACTCCCAAGCAGCACACTGTAGCAGTGCGCCACTGGGCCGGCCCCATAAATCTTCATTCTTATCACTGCAACTCCAATGTGTGAAAATCCAAGAGCAGGTGGGGGAAGAAGGAGGACAGAAAGGTATGAGGAACTATGATGTGGAAATTTACAAACTAGGGAACGCACATGTAGTAATACTTGTAGCACCTTAAAAGTATCCTCACCTTCATATACACACATGTAGCAGAACCTGGAGCAACTTAAAAGGGTCCTTAGCTTCATATGCCTTGTGATGGGTAGAAGAACATGAATTCAATTTCTCTGATTTCTGTTATTATTGTTAGTGTACTTTCTGAACGGAAGGAAAAAATTCTGTCTCCTCTTGTCATGTTGACAGCTTTTGCTACATAAATAGATAGCTATGTAGGCAGATACCAAGGTGTGAACTTCCCCCATGCATTTTAATTGGATGTTAGGCTTGAAAGAGTGGGATCGAGCATTTAAATGGTAAGGATGCCCATCAAATGAAGTCCAGATATCTACTTTAAGTCAGTTAAGTGGGCACTGCTTACTAACAATGGGGTCAGTTTG
>NW_007833661.1:0-756 GCF_000696425.1 Galeopterus variegatus
TTGGGAGCAGTCTTGTGGGACTGAGCCTTTAGCCCGTGGGGTCTGCACTAAGTCCAGTTAGTGTCGTAATTGACTTGAATTGTAAGATACCCAGCTGGTGTTGGAGAATAGTCAGTGTAGGGAAAAACTCACACATCTGGTCACAGAAGTGTTGAGGGTGAGAGAAAAACGTCTGGGTTTTCCCATACAACTGAGAACTTGCCGTGTACAGAACACTGTTAGGTACATGGTGTAGGAGATGCTGAGCATTTTTCTCAATTAAAAAATTCTCTAACATACTGAGAGTAACAGAATGTACATAACTATAAGACTGTATCAAATAATCAGAAATTGCATATACATGAGATATTTTCTGTAAGTAATAAATCTCTTTGCGAACATTTCCTTCCTCATATTTGTACCACAGCTTTTTGTCTTTAAAATATCAGTATGACAACAGGCGTGGACGAGAACATCATGAGAGGCAAATTAGTCAAATACATGCAAACAAATTGGACCCCAAAATACTACTCAAAGTACTCAAAGAGCATACAGCAAACATTCAGTCAATCAAAATTGAAACACTTTTCTGAATATTCCAGTTTTAAGAGACTAAAATACGAAGCTAAAAATATCTTGAGCATCATTCTTGCCTTCTATTGTGCCCACTCTTAATTTACACTATGACACAGAAGCCCTCATTTAGCCTCCGTCTAGCCTATACCATTTTGCTTATAACGACAGTCTTACCTTTCCTCTGAAAACTGTCCCTACCTC
>NW_007833662.1:0-756 GCF_000696425.1 Galeopterus variegatus
CCTGGTGCAACATCACTTTTGATGGAATTTATAGGATATTTAGGCATAGTATGATCATGGCGTCTTGTTTCTTGGATAATTTTAAATATCTGGTTAAGCTATTTGAAAAATCTTTTTGAACCATGAGGTTCAAAGATAGCACAAAGATAGAAGAGTTGTAAAGATAGCACAAAGAGTTTCCATTTATCCTTCATCTAGCTTCACCTAATGGTGACATCTTATGTGACCACGGTACATTGTCAAAACTACAAAATTAATGTTGGTACAATACTATTAAAGTACAGAACTCATTTGGATTTTACTAGTTTTTCCACTAGTGTGTTTTCCCTATTCCAAGATCCAATCTGGGATAAACCAGTTTGCATTTAGCCATAGAGATTTTTTTTTTCCTTTTTGTCTTTTTTCATGACCAGCAATGGATCGCAACCCTCAGTGTCGCGCCCATACCGGACCGGGACTGGCAACGGGATGGCAACCCTCGGTGTTGCTCCCGCACCTCGCTCAGCCAGTGAGCAGCCGGTCTGTATGTGCTGTCTGTTTTATTTGCTAATGTAAGCCGGTCTGTCTGTTTTATTTGCTAATGTAAACTGCATTTTAGATTGTAAAAAATTAACTAAAGTTGTCATTTAATTCAGGCATTCTCAAGTTTGAAACAATTGTCCTTCAGAGCTCTTCAAATAGATAAAAAAAAGGTACAGGGCCGGCCCGGTGGCGCACTGGATAAGTGCACCGCTTGGGAAGCGTGGCGGCGCTCCC
>NW_007833663.1:0-756 GCF_000696425.1 Galeopterus variegatus
ATGAATTTTCAGGGGAGATTTTCTTTCCCTTCCACCCAGCACCATGGCCAAGATTAGCAAGTTTTCTTGCTGTTTTTATCTCTGTGGTAGGTTTATAATTAATTCACCCTTAGACTGACACTGGGCTCTTTGGGGTCCTAGCTTTACATGGGGTCTCCTGTTAGACTTCACCTTGGTTGGGCCCTGGGCTTTTCTCCTGTCCCCTTGTCCCCATGCCACCATTAAGACCTGAGATCGCCAGCAGGGTTCTGCAGATGCCTTCACGGAGAAGGCTAAATTCAGAACATTCTCACATTTCAGGATTCCTGCTTGCACTGTATTTGCCTCTGAATATTTTTTACTTTCCTATCAGCTCAATGATGAATTTAAAAATAATTTTAATTCTGATATTTTATTTAATTCTGATATTATATTTTATTTATTAATTTTTAGTTGTTTTCAGTGGAGGGATGTTCAGATCTAATTTGCTATACTGAAGCAAATAGAAATCATATTATATTATTTATTGTATTTTTCTGTATGTTTGAAGTATTTCATACTTAAAAGAATAAGAATTATAAGAAAAACTCCTGGAAGGAAATTTTTTTAAAAAGTGTTAAATTAGAACGGTGAGATTATTGGTGAGTATTCCTTACCCCCATTTCTCTGTACTATACTCCCATTTTCTAGTACTATACGATACAGAAAAAATTTAAAGTCAGTAACCAAATGAGTCTTTAGGATCGCATCTTAAATAATATAGTTCATTTCCATAAA
>NW_007833664.1:0-756 GCF_000696425.1 Galeopterus variegatus
AGTGACAACTGACTTTTTCCTCATTACCCAATGTCTGCTTTTCACAAAGAAACAGGGTTTTGATCTCCTTAGTTGCTCCATCTGTGTTGCAGAGGTGAGCAGGGATGAAACGGGGGAGTCGGCAGTACAGGGCTCCCTTCCTCCATTCTAAGGACAGCAGGATCCAAATTCTCCCCTCAGGAAGGTGTCAACTGGCCCTGTGTCATTTGTTAACCTTTGGGGTGCTTTCCCATGGTCAAACCAGCCAACGCTAGGGAGCCACAGTGTTGTAAAGCCCCTATGGGCCATCCTTCCACCAACAAAAACACCCTGTAGGGTTATGAGACTACGCCCGTTGTCAGGTTGAGGCAATAGCTATGATAATTGTCTGGTTAGGGTGACTGTATTGTTAAAGCAATTCATAACTAAAGCCAAAATGTTTCATTATTTTAGTTATATTAAGTTTTCCATTTGTATTGTCAGGGCTAGGGCTCAGACCCTTCAAACCCGTTGTACAGACTGGGTCACCAGACCCCTCACATGCCAGGCTGGGTCCCCAGACTCCTCACACACAGGTCCATGTTAGGCAATTGGGAAAGATCCCGGGAGCCATTGGCAGGCAACACGAGCTCAGTCTTTAGTCCTCAGCTTCCTCAGCAGCAGTAGCAGTAGCAGCAACAGCAGTGACCTCTTGGGACATCCCAGGGGCACTGGCGACAACAGCCTTCAGCAGCAGTAGTGACCTCCCTGTGGCTCAGAGCCACTTGCCCTTTATAC
>NW_007833665.1:0-756 GCF_000696425.1 Galeopterus variegatus
TCCATAACATGTATATGAAATATCCAGAATAAGTAAATTCATAAAGACAAGAAGCAGATTAGTGGTTGCCAGGGGTTGGGAGGAGGAGGGAATGAAAAATAATTGCTTAATGGGTATAGGGTTTCCTTTCAGGATGATGAAAATATTTTGAACTAAATAGAGGTGGTAGTTACACAACATTGTTGATGTACTAAATGTCACACTTTAACTGGCTAATTTTATGTTATATGAATTTCACCTGAATAAAATTGTTTTAAAAATAAAAGCATGCTAGAGGATGAAAGCAGGCTAATAAATGTTACATTTTATAAAAGTAGGACAATAATAAAATAAATTTAAAATATCATATTTTGTAATGTATTATATATATTTGATTCGTGTGTGTGTGTTTGAGATATGCTATGTAAATCAGACTGTATTACTCAGCTTTGGTGTGAAAATAATAGAGTCATGACATGCTGAAGTGATGCAATTAGCTAATTGACACAGATAGCTATTCCACTAGAAAAGAAGGCTGTGGCATGAAGAATGAGTTGGGATAGAGAACTGAATTCATTTTCACACATGTTTGTTTTGAATGGTTATTAATATTTTTAGACAAAGGAGTGAAGCAGATAATTAGAAACTCAAGTTTAAAGTTTTTGAATCTTACAATATTGGCAAAAACTAGCAATACATACTTGAGAGTCAAATGGTTACAGGTGAATATATTTAAGTGAACAATACCCAGAAAGAAAGTACAGAAAGAAAAAAAAA
>NW_007833666.1:0-756 GCF_000696425.1 Galeopterus variegatus
ATTTCTTGGGGGTTTGGTCTTAGCCACCTTTCAGACCCCTTTTGCTTGTCTGCTATCCTCTGCTTCACCCAAGCTGGCTATCACGGTCATTACCTCATGTATAGGACAACCAATGTATGGGGCCAGTATGGCCATAGTGGCTCAAAGGACGCTGACGGGGCATTTTGCAGCACTGTGTCTCTCATGCTGCCTGTAAAGTTTTCATCATCCGGGCCATGAGTGTTCACATTAAACATGGACTGCCACATCCCCACTCGAATGATTTGGACCAGCTCAGCATACGTTTGCCATTTACCAATAATCTTGGGCAGTTCTCCAGCATTTTCCCATATGATTCAGGCAGCTGCATTCACTCAGTCCACTAAGGAGTGATTACCTTGCCCTGGTGTGTACCTGTGGCTATTCTGCAGTCGTTGTCTCAGGGATGGGTGCGTGGTGATGGAGGCCAATTTCTCCACCTCCTCACCAGATCACATTACATTATCCACCCCTAAGTCCCATAACCGCAACAGCCAACCAGCCAGGGTCTCCCCGTGTTTCTGCCTGAACTGTCTCCCCAACTCAACCAGTTCAACCTGGTGGGACATAGGTGGTGAACTGGGTCACCTGTGGATCGCCCACCGGTCCCACAGGCTGCTCATGCCTCAATTTCTCGTACATAACAGGTCGCGCCTGGGGAAGCACAGTTTCCCCCGACTCACCATTTGGTTAGTCATCTTCCCTGATGTGAGGGGCAGGAGTGGCCAGTCACTGCAC
>NW_007833667.1:0-756 GCF_000696425.1 Galeopterus variegatus
CGGCGGGAGCGCCGCCATGCTCCCAAGTGGCGCACTCTCCAGTGCGCCACCGGGCCAGCCCTACACAGGAGCTTTTCATACAGTTTTTTTTGACAGACTTTTGCAACAGGATGAGTTGTATACTGCTTACTGGTTATCTGAGGCGACCTTTAGATTTATTGGTGGGCTTTAGCGGGCTGGCATACTGATAAGGAACAGTGTATTTTACAATCGTTTATCTTCCTTGTGGTGGTCTGGCCAGGTGGCCTCTAGATAAGGAACCTGTCAAGTTCCTAGAACCAGGTGGTGGTTACTCCCTTCCTGGAATTTAGCGTGCCTGGGCCCGCCTTGACTATGCCTGGCCTCTACATAACCCCATAGAAGGTGCCTTACTTAAAATGGCATTAGTTATGTTTTCTCGTTTTTAGCAAGCATTAGTACAGAAGCAAATTGCACATGTTAAAGTTATATTTCTCTCTACAATCTCAGCAAAATTTTGATTTGCGCCAGTATGCTTGGCTAGTGCCCAAGGTCAGCTTCAGTCATTTGGCCTTGATCATTTCTCAAAACTCTACAAATCTCAAAGAAAGAACTGTTAGCTTTGCAAAGCACTAATTAGCTTCTTGGCCTTGTTTTCCTACTTAGTGAGTGAAATAAAGTCAGGGGATGGGAAGCAAGAGTGGAGAGAAAAAAACTATCCTTTTAAAAATCCTCCCCCCCTCTGCAGCCCAGGCAGCTTTAGGTCCCAGAAGCCTGGTCACTCCAACATCCAGGCTC
>NW_007833668.1:0-756 GCF_000696425.1 Galeopterus variegatus
TTTCTGAGGTGTCAGTTGTTATATCACCTTTTTCATTTCTAGTTTTTGTTATTTGGGTCTTCCCTCCTTTTTTCTTAGTTAGCCTTGCTAAAGGTTTGTCGATTTTATTTATCTTTTCAAAGAAACAACTTTTTGTTTCATTGATCTTTTTTATTGTTTTTTGGGTTTCTATTTCATTTAGTTCTGCTCTGATCTTAATTATTTCTTTCTGTCTACTAACTTTGGGCTTGGATTGTTCTTGTTTTTCTACATCTTTAAGGTAAAGTGTTTGTTTGTTTATTTGCCATCTTTCCATTCTTCTGAAGTAAGCATTTAATGTGAAAAATTTCCTCCTTAGTACTGCTTTTGCTGTATCCCATAGGTTTGGGTATTATGTGTCATTATTTTCATTAGTTTCAAGAAATTTTTTGATATCCTGTTTAATTTCTTCTTGGACCTATATTTTATTAAGTAGAATGCTGTTTAATTTCCATGTGTTTGTATATTTTCCAGAATTTCATTTGTTATTGATTTCTAATTTTAATCATTGTGATCTGAAAAAATACATGGAATAATTCCAATTTTTTAAAATTTGTTGAGACTTGCTTTGTGACCTAACATATGGTCTATCCTGGAGCATGTTTCCTGTGATGAGAAGAATGAATATTCTGAGGTTGTTGGGTGGAATGTTCTGTAGATATTTGACAAGTCCAATCTATCTAAAGTGTTTAGATCTTGTGTTTCTTTATTGATTTTTTGCCTAGATGATCTGTCCAA
>NW_007833669.1:0-756 GCF_000696425.1 Galeopterus variegatus
AAAAAAATAAGCCAGATTCCTTCCATTTGGGAAATCCAGCATGATTTTTAGGCAGGCAATGTAGGTATTATGTCAAGTCAGAGCACTGGATGGAGAATCAGAAACAGAATCCTCAGCCTGGTTTTGTGCCATATTACATGACCTTGAGAAAGCTGTCTAACTCTTCTGAACCTCATTTTCCTTAGATCTAAAATGACAATAACTTCTCATGTTCCCTTTTGATTTTAAAAATGTAAAAGGATCTTGGTAGGACAGGGAAATCTGGAGAATCTTATGTAATTGCAGTTAAGTGCAAATCTACTGTTAGTTTTAAACTTTAAACTGGAACACGAAGTGTATCTTTCCTCTTTGCAAGGGCACAGCTTTGATGCTCTCCCCTCCCTCTTTTTTTTCCTGCTGTGTAATGGCTGTTGTTTTTCATTGATATGATTTGAGAGACTGGAAAAAACAAGCCGTATTCTCCAACTCATTCCTCTTAGGGTGATAGAAAATAAACTATTTTTCCTATGATCTGTTTCCAAATCACTCTCGCCAGCTGTGAATCTCCCCCTTACAGAAAGTTATCAGTGGAAGTTTTTCCCCTCAGTTGGCTTGTATTTAACTATCCTTTGGAAATGAGGTTCCATTTATTTCATTGGTTGTACAAAAACACAGGCTATTGCAAGGCCTGTTTTTTTGCTTCTTCCTAATTGGAGGGGGAGGGGCAGTGGGAAGAACTTCTGTAATTTGTGGGTAAACTGACCACAACTTTAAAGA
>NW_007833670.1:0-756 GCF_000696425.1 Galeopterus variegatus
GAGAAGCTTCACCAAGCAGTGACATCAGCTTCTTCTTAATATGTGACTATTTGGTAGACAATCTTTCATGTGTCTCTTACATTTTAACATGTGCACAGAGGCACAAAGAGTATTTTATTCTACACGATCTTTTTAAAGGTATTTGTATGCTAAATAGCCTTGGGAGATAGGGATAGTGTCTTCCTCTAGAGGAGAGAGCAATTTTGTTTGTTGTCCAGTAAAATTAAGGTAATGTTTCTTTCAGGGACATGGGATCAGCATATTTGCTTGCAGCCCAGTATAAAAAGTCAGGGTTTCCTAAGCTCAGGATACCTCTTCTGTAATGCAGCCCTCCATGTGTGCAAAGTTCACCTGGATTTCTCCATACAGCCTATGGAAATTGAGGTTTGGGGAATAGTGAGAATTGACTCCACCATGGCAGTCTAGTAACATTGCTCATCTCTACTTTGATTGCATAGACAAAATTTAACTGCAGCTGATCTAAGTTTCTGCAGAATGCCCTGTGATCCTCCCCGAACATGAGATCATGGGAGTTTTGTGCCAAGCTGTTACAAGGCCATTTTACACCTGCCTCCCTATTCTCCTGGGAGATTGTCATGAAATATTTTTTTTATGGCTTCCCAGTTTTTGATGTGGTATGAGGCTGTCTGTCTCATTTCCTCACTGTATGGGTACAGATTCTAAAATTCCTTAGCTATAGCATGGTACCAGCTCCTCAGCAACAGGGTGTCTCAACACTCACCTTATGTTGTCATG
>NW_007833671.1:0-756 GCF_000696425.1 Galeopterus variegatus
ATCAGGGTAATTCTGGCTACCAAATGGATTTGCAAGCTTCCTATCTTGTTTAATGCTTTTAAAATTGGTTTTTACAAATTGCATTTTTATCAAAGTAACACAAATGCACAGACACAAATTTAAATTATGAGAAAGGGCTTTTAATGAAATTCAACCATCTCCTTTTCCATCCCTCCTTACCCTGAGTCTTGCTCCCCAGAGGTATTCCATTTTATTCATTTCTGTTTCATAGTTTCTGGAAATTTTCCTCCTATTTCTTAATAATATTTCTTCATTTATTAACTTAGGTATTATCTATTGACTTGCTGAGGACTTTGACACGTGCATGACCTTCTCCTTCCCAGCACTTCTCTCCCAGTGTAGTCGTGACACCTGTTTTGTTCCAGAGCACATATGTGTTTTTAAAACATGGACTGAGACCTCTGTCTCTTGTTCCATCAGCTGTGGACAGGATCTCTCAGTCTCCTCTCTTGTGCCAAGGATATTTGCACTCACATCATCTTGCATTTCTTCTCCCCATTCTCTCTACATGCCAGTCTCCAGCTGTCTTTTCACTAATTTTATTTTTATTTTTGTTTAAGTTATACATGCACAAAGTTTAGTGTCAATTAATTTTATGATGTTCCTTATGCAAACTAGCAGTTCACTGCTACCTCCTTCCTGATTTTGCCTTTTGGAAGCCACTGCTTTTAACTGTGTTGGTTGATTCTTGTGTTATTTGGGTTAAAAGTCTCTAAATAGCATCCTTGTCTTGCT
>NW_007833672.1:0-756 GCF_000696425.1 Galeopterus variegatus
TTCTCCTGCCCTCTGGATGTGATTCTGATCTTGGGGGCTTCTGGGCTTCCTCTCCTAGCACCCTGTCTATAGCTACAGAGTGGCCTTATGTCTTACTCAAGGTATATCTACCTTGAGGCCTAGAACCCTGCAGGTGCTGTTAATGTTGCCCAAGGACTTCAGGACTGAATTGTTGGGGGAGAGAGCCATGGCAGATGGAGAGTGCAGATAGGGCAGTGACTGGCCCCTCTGGGCTCCTATGCATACAGGGACAACCCTCTGGGTCCACAAAGTCTGCTCATAGGACTGATTACAATGCAGGGGCTGGCATATCTCCTTCCCCCATCCCTAAATCTAAAAGTGAAGGAATGAGGGAAATAGGACAGATACATGGAGCAGTACAGATTTGAGCTGACAGTTGTCAACAGGGAACCATGGCTGATAGGGGAACATGAACTGACAGTGATTTTGTCCATTGTAATCCTCTGCCTGTAGGAGCCAAGGACCCCTCAGGGGAGCCAAGTCATCCTATGTGCAAGGGAAGGAGAAGGTGCCCTGGGCCCAAAGACTGGCTGCAATGATAGAAGCCATGATAATGACCTTTTCCAGTACTGTTAAGTGCAGGATGGGGCTTTTGCTTGCTGTCCCAGGCCTGGCACAGTGTGTAGGCTACAGTCACAGGCCTCCCATTGAGCAGGCTGGTGAAGACAGGGAGTCCTCAAGAAATGGGTGCTCATAGAAGTTAAACGACTTGTTCGAGTCATGCCAGAAAATCAG
>NW_007833673.1:0-756 GCF_000696425.1 Galeopterus variegatus
CTGTGGTAGGGTCCTAGAATTTTTATTTCTCACTTGTTCCCAGGCATGCTGCTGAACCCTGAACCATACACCTTCAGAAGCACTTGCCTGCACCACAGGTCCCCATCTCGGTGCCCCACCTGAGCAGCCATCTCACTTCTCCCCAAATGGCAAGCATTGTTGCACAACTAACTTAATGGGTAAGTCACACCACCTCAGCAGGCATGCATGAATGAACTCACACACCGAGACCAGAACCCAGGACTAAGTGCTCAGATGCAAACCGCCCTGCATCCCCTCGGCGCACGTGCCTTTTCTGTAAGTGCAGCAAATTCTCAGCCCCGTAGTGAAGAAACCAGTTGCCGTAGCTAACCAGATGGCCTCAATTCTTCATCACTCCCTCCAGTTTTCTCCCTGCTCCCATCCCTCTTGCTCGGCAGCTGTCCTCTGAGCGGACTGATTGGTGGAGGGCTCTGAACGGCTGCCACTTCAAGCTGTAAGACCCGGGGCAACTTCCTTCACCAGCAAGAGCTTCAGGATCTTCATCTGTAAACAGGCATAAGAACACTGGTGCAAGGATCAAGTTATACCCTAAACACAAAACACCCCATAGAGGGTCTGGCTCATAATGAACAACAGTAAAGGCTGCTCATTACCATTATTATCAACTGCCCAGTCTCACCTGCAACCTTCATGTTTTCTAGTCAGTTACCCAGTCTATCCTGTTTGTGTTCCCTTGAACTCTGTGTCTTTGCTTCTTCTGTAATGCCAAATGTT
>NW_007833674.1:0-755 GCF_000696425.1 Galeopterus variegatus
AGAAAAAAACTAACACAGCTTTTAGTTTTTGTTCTTTTAGATCAAGAAGAAAACGCACTCAGCATCTCTGTTAACATCACTCAGAATTGTTCAATTGCAGGTTGATTTCCTTTAGTTAAATATCAGTCAGGCCAGAAAATCATATTAGAGTGCATGTGCTATATTTCATGTTTTTGCTTCAGGGTTAAAATAGGAATGTTGAACCTGCCAATGCTTGATCTAAATCCTTAAGCAGTCAAATTCTCAGCCCGTAGCAGTTGAACTACCTAACTGACCATCAGATTCAACAGTCTTTAAACCTGAAAGCTTAAGCTATCCTGGTTCAACTGTCTTTAAACCTGAGGCACTTTTTAAAAGCAATCTATACTCCCATTATTGTCTTTTGAAAAGTTTGGGTCTAGGCCAATATTTGCTGTCTCACTCTGAAATTGGGGTGTCATAAAAGTCTATGAGGGTAGCTCAGCTGACATTCTAGCAGCACTGAATTGCAGATTGATCCACAAGGAGTACACCTTTGACTATGTCCTCATTAAGAGAACTCACATGCGTTTCTCCAAACTAGCTAATACTATTGATTCATAGATCCACAGAGCTCTGGAACTTTAAGGGAGCTCAAGCGATCCACCCACACAGTCTCCAATCACGTAAAATTCTAAAAAGAGCCTCTAGGCTATAAATTCAAAAAGATCTTCACCTTCTAAGAGTTCAGATTGCAAATCGGTGGGTTCTATACAGGATTTGCATTGTTTTGAAAA
>NW_007833675.1:0-755 GCF_000696425.1 Galeopterus variegatus
TGAAGATCCCTCATATATCCCTCAAATGACCTGATGGCAGAGCTGATATCCTCTTGTGAAAATGGAGGGGTTTGACTAAGACACTGGTCTGAATGAATCATCATCACACCTGCATGTGGCAATAATGGAAGACATTCTATGAAAACATTTACTTGTGACTAGATTCCCCTGAGGTGTACTCTCGTTGCTGCTTATCTCTCTAATTCGGTTCTTGGGATCATAGGAGTTATATTCCTGAATATGCTAAGTGACCTGACTCATAAGTTTGTTGGATCAGCACATGTGAACCTAAGAGAATAAAGTATAAAATACATACTCTGTCTAATATTTTGAATGATGTCTATCAAGGGTTTTCTGGGTAAATGTTCCTATCTCAGTGTAGCCGAGTATCACAGTGTGCACAATTAAAATTCATTAATGAATTAATGTGGCTTCTTTAGTGAAAGTATAAAATACAATACCCCACACCTTATGCCCTACCTTTTGGTAAAGGTAAATGAGTATGGCAGCTGTGTTTGGGTGCCCTCTTCAAAAATAGAAGCCAACATTTATAAAGGTTTATAAAAGTTAGCATAACATACGCCAACATAAGAAACCACAGAGGCTAGAAGGGAACGCTTCTTTCCCAATTCCTTTGACCTCCCCGCAGAGGAAGTTTTCTTGATCATGGTTTCTCAATGGCTAGACATGAGAAAGATTGGGAATTTGAAGCTTAGCTGATTACCAGCCCTAAGCCACATTCTTAAGTGTGCACC
>NW_007833676.1:0-755 GCF_000696425.1 Galeopterus variegatus
ACAGTCTCAGTAAAGGTTCTAAAGCAGATTAAATAGTTTATTATTTTCATATATGCCAGAGAATTATATTTATTAAACTTTCAAAATAGTTTCTTATTTTCACTTCTCACATCAAAATTCAGACTGGCAAACACAGACTCCTGAATATCTTTTCATATCCTCCAAGTTCCACATTAGATTGGTATACACACATGGAAATTGATCAGAATTATTTCATTACTATTTGTGGTTCCTCCTAAATCTCTTACCAACCTTGCTTTATCTCCACATAACCCTTTGATTAACTTATCACTCTGACATTTGTGGGGGTTCCCTCACCCCAGTACAGAGAGGGTATTGCCCTCCGACACAGCAGGATTTCAGCAAAGCAGAATGAGACCTTAATTACAGATTTAATGAGGAGAAAGCCTGATCTTCATTTCTTGCTGATTTCCCAGCTGTAGGATGATGTCTGATTATTTCCAATACGCCAATGGTTTACTTTCCATCTGCTGCTGTCACCACCACCACTTCTGTTGGGCAGCTCTCTGTTGGCCATTTTGTTCCTCCTTGGCATATTGTCTCTGAGAAATGAAAATGTCAAACTCAGGTAGCCTCTCTGCTTTTGTTAGAGAGAAATATCCTGAGATATGGCACTAGCTTCACTGAATAATTGGGGTTAGAAATGAAATCGAGTTCTGATTTCCTAAAGGAACATAATGTATATATTACTTGTATCTCTTAGAGTGTCAAAGAAGATTACATTTTACTTTTTT
>NW_007833677.1:0-755 GCF_000696425.1 Galeopterus variegatus
TTTATGTGTTTCATTCATACTCTTCTCTCTATCAGGAACCCTCAGTAAATACATAGTAGAACAAAATGTACACCCAAGTGTTTCAGCAGTATCTGTTGAACAGATTTTCTCTTCTCCATAAAATTGCTTGACATTTTTATAAAAATAATCCACCGGCCATATACATAAGACCATGCACGTTGAATCTATGGATCGGTATTCTGATAAACCAACATAATTCCTGTTCTTATGTCACACTGCCTCAATCAACGTAGTTTTATAGTATATCTTGAAAATAATTACTATAAAGTCCTTCAATTTTGTTCCTCTTTTTTAATATTATCTTATCTATTCCAGGTCATTTGCTTTTTCGTACAATTTTTTGAATTATCAAAATTGTAATCGGTTGGATTTATCTATTTCTTTTTTTTTCTTCTGTTACTTTTTTATGTGTGTTCTTTGATGAATATTTTTCAATGTTCTTATCAATAAGAAGTAGCTTTTTTATCTTCTCCAGTAATCCCTCTTGCCTTGAAGTTTACTTTGAAGTTACTAAAACAACCATTCCAGTTTCTTATCGTTATAATTTTCCAGTCGCGTTTTAGCTTATCTGTTTTTATATTTAAAATGTATTCCTTGCAAGAACTTTAAACTTAGTTTTTTTAAAAATTTTATTGTAGTGTTTAGCGTTTGCCCATTTATATGTATTTTTTATTTTTTTTAAACTTTGTTATGCAATGTTTTACAAATGCTTTACAAATTATTGATCAGTCCTT
>NW_007833678.1:0-755 GCF_000696425.1 Galeopterus variegatus
CTCATCTCATGGAGCTGGGTAGATACTAGTCAGGGTGTGTTGAACTTAGTGAATTACATGTGCTGCACACTACAAACGTGCTGTGTGTGCGAGATCAAACATTATCGTGTTGGTCCAAAACAGAGTGGAAATGGAAAAAAAAAAATTAAAAACCTGCTTCTTCCCAACAGATAATTTGGGAAGACCTAATCACTCTGCATATGTGGTGAGGTGGGGGCGTGGAGGGGCTCATTGTGATAATAGTAAAAGCCACTTTCTTGTGGGTTTTAACTTATCTATGCCTTTGGATGGTAGCTGCTCCTTAAGCCAGAATAGGAAAGTAGATGGGTTAAGAGTTTAAGGCTGTGGTGTTAAAGGCATAGAAAAGCTAAAACCCACCTGAAAGTGAACTGAAAGTTCTATTGATTTTTATAGATTTTTCAAGGCGAAGAGAACTCAGAAATAGAAGAATACAGCTCAGCAAACAATTACTAAAATATCATGTTAAAATCCATGCTAGTACTAAAATTTTGTGATTTTAAGTCAAGCATGAAACTGTATAAAATATGCATAATTGTAAATGATACAGCAGAAGAGGCTGAGATGTGAAAAGTGTGGGGATATTTCTGCTTCCACGGAAGCTGTTTTGGCTTTGGAATAAAAGTGATATAAAAGTGATATAAAAGTGATTGAGGACTGAGCTATCACCCTCTCCTTCATTATCTGTGTCCTGTGCAGATTACTGCTCCAGGTAATGGTTTCACCATCCACTACAT
>NW_007833679.1:0-755 GCF_000696425.1 Galeopterus variegatus
GACAAGTTTGTGTATATCTGAAGCCCAACTGTCAGAAGACTTAAAAATCATTCCAGTAGGGATCTTTGATCCCACATGCAAATCAAAATTTGCTTTCAGCTGCTACTGGGAATTGGATGTCATTTAATACCATAGGAGGGCACGTTTGTGCAATAAGAACCCTAATCATACAAAAAACACACATAAAAGTGTTATTTATAATAGACATTTGTTGTGGTATAAAAGATATGGGGGGTAAAAATTAAACTAACTTGGGAAAATAAGAGAACTCTTTGAAGAAGTAATACTTAAAATAAGACAGTAGAATATTGACAGGTGGAAATTTGAGGAAGGGAATTTCTTAGGGAGAAAGGAGAATAAATAAAGCATGATATTTTTCAGGGTGTTTTCAAAGAAAAATTGATGAATATTCATACATCTGAGAATTGTGGAGGGAGGCACATTTATGTATGATTACTATATAGATTACATATAGATTACTATATGATTACTATATGGCAGCCACTGACCTACTAGTAATTTCTTATTTGCAATTTGTGAGGAAAGTGGAGGCAGTGTAGTTAGGCCCCCTCGCCTCATATCAGGCTGGGTATGATTCAGCACATCCTTTGTAAAGAAGTTATGTAAGAGTGGAGTTAGTGCACACGCATGCCCTTGTACCCTTTGGCTTGTTGCCATTTTCTGTGTACTCTTCAGTATGGAAGGCAGCAGCTCTGAACCGCTGGTTGGCAGAGCTTGTGTCTAAAAATAAGGCA
>NW_007833680.1:0-755 GCF_000696425.1 Galeopterus variegatus
GAATCAATGAAATATAAAATTTAATCTTTGACTTTTATTTGTGTATATTTTAATCATTTTACAAACTATTATTGAAAACCTGCATTGTAATAAAACACAAAGTAAAGCAAAAAGTTTTGTGTTATAGAATCCATAAATTATTTGGGAAGACAGGCTCAATACATAGGAAAAATACCTGAAATGCAAGGGTATATTATGAGTGTATGATGGGATAAAAATTTGTGAGATCTGTGTGTTTACAGACATTGCCCTTCTCCCAAAACTCCAAAGAGAATCATGTGGTCACTACCCTAATTTCCATCCTGCAGTACAAGAAGAAAGAAAGCCTCCTGGGCTGGGTGAGGAGGAGCAGTTTTCTAGGGAGGGGTTGAAGAGCGTGCTGCTGGAGTACCTTCAGGATGGGACGGAAATTGACAGAGCAGGGCTTTAATAAATACTACCCATAATCTATGCATTTGGAGACCTTTCTATGTCCTTTGAGAGATGTGAGTAGACAATGAAATTCCTTTTTAATTACTTTGGGTGGTTGAGACTTTGCTTCTTGAAATCAACCCCACTCAGATAGAACCTTCTGGTTGCAAGTGAAGCAGATAATGCTGAACAGTATCGTCATGGTAGACTTCAGCGTGGAAATGAACTGAAACTTAATTTCCAAGGATGGGTGGTAGATCCCAGATAGACAGAAGAGTAAAGGGAGGACATACATGGCAGGGTTCGTGGAGGGTGTGTGAAAAACAATGTGAAAGAACTGAAGA
>NW_007833681.1:0-755 GCF_000696425.1 Galeopterus variegatus
GTTAAACATTGACTAGCACACAACTTGGTACCTCCAAAAGCAAGGGACAGAGCCTAACAGGGTACTGAGTTATAATCAATGACATTGATCATTTTGCAGAAAAAAAAAAATTGCCAGTGAGAAGATGCCGGACTTCACAAAGCCCCAAGAGGATTTAGCAAAGAGGAATTTCACTGTTTGTCCAGCCCTGACCAGATAGGAGGTACACTGGGTCTGGGAGTAATAAGCATTAAAGAGGTGTTTTTTATTGGAGAGAACAAAGGTTTCATTAGGTTTCATCAGTTGGAGAGAACAAAGGTTTCATTGGGTTTCATCATTGTCTAGATCATGGCTTCTCAACCTTGGCACTATTTTGGTATAGATAATTCTGCAGGATGTTTAGCAGCATCCCTGGCCTCTGCCCACCAGATGCCAGTATCACCTTCCAGTTATGGCAACCAAAATTGTGTAAAGACATTGCCCAGTGAAGGGCAAGATTGCTCCTGGTTGAAAACCAGTGGCCCAGATGAAATATTACTTCAATTGCATTCAACTCTACAAATATTATCATCTGCTTTGTACAAGGCATGTTCTAGGTGCTTGGGATACATAAGTGAACAAAAGAGACATGAGTCCTATTCTCAGGGAGCTTCCATTCTCCATGCCTTGGATTATCCATTGAGTTGATTTTTTCCACTAGAATGTGAGCTCCTCAAGAGCAGAAATTGGGTCTTACTTCTCTCTGGGACTCCAGCCTGTCAGGGCACAAGGCCTGA
>NW_007833682.1:0-755 GCF_000696425.1 Galeopterus variegatus
TTGTTGAAAAACAGCCTTGGAATTTGATCCTTAGGGAAAGGGCTTTGTGTTTGGAGCAGGAGCTCATTATGACTCCCATACTACCTGAAATTATTTGCCAAATTTTGCATAAATATGACTATGTATCCTTTTTTTTTTTTTCTGGATAGAGAGTCCATCTCTTTAAGTAGATTCTCAAAGGGGTTCTTTATCCCAGATAAGTGTAAAAGTCTCTGGTTTGGAGGAGATTGCCCAATGCCAAGAGATAATCCATTCTTAACGTGTCATATTACCTTGTCTAGGCCAGGCCACCAATCCCACCCTCTCCCACTTGCGATGTTCTCCTCTGTCCCTTCCACAGGCCCAAGGACATGGTTACTGAGAGTCTGACTGTACTTCTTCTCTATTTTGTCACAGAAGGTACAGTGTACCAAACCTCCCCAACCTATCCAGCAAATTCTCTCCTCCCTGGAAGACTTCTCTTCCTGATGCCATCAGAGCGAAACAGTATGTGTCAACCGGAAGTGATCTATTCTTCAACAGACACTGAGCACTGCTTCTCTTCCAGGCACTTTTGTATGATTAAACCTTTTGCCTAAATTAATCCTCATTGCAATTCCATAAGATAGCTCTTTTTACTATCATTTTTAAAAGGAAGTGACTGAGTCTAAAAATGGTTAAGTAACTTGTCCAGGTTCTCACATCTGGTGTATTCAAAAGGAAACCACTGAAGGATATTTAAGTTGAAGAGTAATATAATCAACTTGCATTTTTAA
>NW_007833683.1:0-755 GCF_000696425.1 Galeopterus variegatus
AGATATTCATCACGTGTTTGTTAAATCACTTCTTCAGGTCTCAGAGATCTTATTTTGACATTTAAATTATTAAGAAAATGTTTTTGTCTATAGCTTTTCCAAAATTTGCCCTTGGTACTTAGATTCAGATGCAAAATCCTTATAGGCGTGTGCCTACCACTATCCTTCGTTCAATCAGCATGGACCTCTGGTAGGAACTAAAGAAGTATTGCCCTTAACCAGACCTGAATCTTGACTCTGTCACTTAACAACTACATGACTTTGGAAAACCTTTGGAATCAGACCGACCTAAATTTAGAGAGACTTACATTCAAGCTTTGATTGTCACTTTCTAGTTATATGGCCTTGGACGAGTTACACTCTAGACCTCAGTGTCCTCAACTATGAGATGAAGACAATAGTAACACCTATCTCAGTTTAAGTGGGACAATGCATGAAAGAGTTCAGGTCAGAGCTTGTCACCTAGAAAATACTCAATTATTACTATTATACCCTTATTCATTAAGTAGACATAATAATGCAAGTCCCTCAGGATTGTTATAAGGAATAAATAAAATGATAAGTGAAATTTTACCCAGCACATTGTTCAGTCAATGTTTTCTTCCTTCTGATGTGCTAGAAAATTGCTACAATTGAATGAACACCTGTTACATACCAGGTAATGGGTATCAGTCACTTTAAATATATGATCCCGTCTAATTTAATGCTTATAACAAGGTACTGAAATAATAATTATTATCCCTATTTCACAGACA
>NW_007833684.1:0-755 GCF_000696425.1 Galeopterus variegatus
GCCGCGCCGGCCCCATAATATCTATTTCTAAAAAGGTAAGGTACACACCAGTCACTGCTGGTGGGAGTATAAACTGGTAGTCAGTCTGGCAGTATTTATGTCAAATCCCATGATATGCAATTCTCTAGAAAAAATTTGAATGTATGCAAGGAGGAACACACAAGGATAAGAAACTGGTAACAGTCATCTCTGGAAAGGGGAATAGGATGACAGGAAAATGGATGGAAGGAGGAAGACTGCCTTTCACTACATATGCTTTTGTACTATTCCCACTTATTCCTCCCTAGGTCACATAAGCTGTACAGGAGTCCCCCCTTATCCTCAGGGGATATGTTCTAACACCCCCAGTGGATGTGTGAAACAGCAAATAGTACTGAACTCTCTACATACTATGTTTTCTCCTATATACACATACCTATGATAAAGTTTAATTTATAAATTAGGCACAGAAAGAGATTAACAACAATAATATTAAATAGGACAATCGTAACAATATGCTATAATAAAACTTAATAAATGTGGGATCTCTCTTCTCTCCAAGTATCTTACTGTACTGTATTCACCGTTCTTATGATGACGATGTGAGATAATACAACACCTACATGATGAGATGAAGTGAGGTAAATGACAAACGTATTGTGACACAGTGTTAGGTTACTACTGACCTGTATACCTGAATCTATGTAACCATCCCTTACTTGTAGAAAATGGCTTGGTATCACTCGTTTCAGGGGATGCCTTGCTGAAGTCTTTGT
>NW_007833685.1:0-755 GCF_000696425.1 Galeopterus variegatus
ATCCTAATCTTCATGAATGCTTTCCTAATATCTGAAACCAGCTGTCTGGTCTCCCTTGTCTTCTCTGCTGTGCACCTTTAACGAGTTTTCATATTATATGGTTTTTATAGGTGTCCTCTCTCGTTTATCAAAGTTTCTCTTAAAAGACACCCAGAATTCAATGCAGAATTCCAGATGCAGTCTGGCTAGTGGAATTCTAATCTTTCAGGTACAGTACTTCTGCTAGTTCGGCCAACTGCATAAGCTATTTCAGCAGTCACATTATTCTATTTGTTCACGTTAAGTTTTGAAGTCAGCTGAAATTCCTGTATCTTTTATAAGTGAATTACTCTTCAACCAGGATACCCCTGTCCTGCACTTATGGGATTTCTAGCTACCCTTTACAGCATTAACTGAGTTGAACAATTTTCATGTAAAAGAAATAAACTTTCAGATGTAAATTTTACCTTGTGAGATTTATCTATTTGTTTGTAATACTTTGAGAAACCAAGTGAGCTACTTGGATATTTTGAAGTAAATAATTTATCCAAGCATTCTTATGTTTAAAAAAATTCCTTAGTGAGGCAGAAAATATAATTTTTAAGACAGTGGGTCTCAAATTTTATTGCACTGAAAAACTGAGGAGTTTTTTAAAACTTCCTAAGCCCAATGCTGTGGTTTGAATGTTTATGTCCGCTCCAAAACTCATGCAATGAAACTTAATCACCAACGTGATAGTATTAAGAGGTGGGGCCTTTAGGAGGTGATTCAGTCCT
>NW_007833686.1:0-755 GCF_000696425.1 Galeopterus variegatus
TTTAAAGGTTTGGTAGAATTCAGCAGTGAAGCCATCTGGTCCTTGGCTTTTCTTTGTTGGGAGACTGCTGATTACTGTTTCAATCTCATTGCTTGTTATTGATCTGTTCACGTTTTCTATTTCTTCTTGGTTCAGTCTTGGTAGTTTGTATATGTCCAGAAATTTATCCATTTCCTCCAGGTTTTCAAATTTGTTTGCATATAGTTGTTTATAAATATTCTCTAATGATTCTTTGTATTTCTGTGGTATTTGTTGTAATGTCTCCTTTTTCGTTTCTGATTTTTGTTATTTGGGTCTCTTCTCTTTTTCTCATTTCATTGTGTCATCTAACTGAGTCTTCTTGTACCTCATTGAATTTCCTTAATATTATTGCTTGGAATTGCTTTTCAGTCATTTCAAGGGCTTCTTGCTCTGTGGGGTCTGGTACTTGAGAATTATTGTATTCCTTTGGTGGTGTCATATTTTCTTGTTTTTTTTTTTTCATATTTCTGGTATCTCTATGTTGACATCTAATCATCCGGTAGAGCAGTTACTACTTCTGCTACTCTGGAGTGGGCTTTGCAGAGAGAGACTTCCTCCTGCAGATGTGTTTTATATTGACTATTGAGTGGGGTGTCTTAGTATTGGTTCCAGGTAGACACAGTAGTGTAGTCTCTGTGTAGGTACTTTGGCCGTATTCAGTGTTGGAACTGCATGTGAGTGCCTCTGTGGCCTAGTCACTGGGGCATTTAGTGATTCCTTGCTGAAGATGGTGA
>NW_007833687.1:0-755 GCF_000696425.1 Galeopterus variegatus
TTTTTTTTTTTTTTTTAATGATGATCAGTAAGGGGATCTTAACCGTTGACTTTGTGTTGTCAGCACCACACTCTCCCAAGTGAGCTATCGGGCCATCCCTATATAGGGATCCGAACCCATTGCCTTGGTGTTATCTGCACCGCACTCTCCCAAGTGAGCCACAGGCCGGCCCTAAACAAGAGCACTTTCTGATCCTGTGCTCCAGGGTCAAGATCAACTCACTATGAGAAAAGAAGCTTTGGGATCCAAAGGATTATTTGGGAAGGCTTTGAGGAAGGTAAAACAGTTCTTCCATTAGTATCTACATCTGTTCAAAATTTTTGTAGAAATAAACTGCAACCAGCCCATTCACATGCCAGGCTAGGCCTCTGATCTACCCTGGTAAGTTTCTGTCCCTTCCAGTTTGGAAACTGGGAGTGAATAAGGGCCTGCAAGGTGTTTACTTTAGGAGAAAATGGATAGAATGACACTCTAAATTTCTACTTCAGTCATTAAGTTTTTTGTCTATTACCATGCCATCACTTTTCTTTGTGTTTAGGATTTTCCATGAACAAAAGGAGACTTGGGGGCTAAATTGATATGATTTATATATGAAAAAAATTTATAGATTATTTGGTCTCATCTTATATTTATGGCCTTCAAATAATGTATAACATATGCAAAGTAGTTTTCATATTACTGGATTTTATTCACCTGGATATGTGTTAACTGTAATGTTTTCTGGCTTACTGAAAATTTAAAAGGATAACTGAAGC
>NW_007833688.1:0-755 GCF_000696425.1 Galeopterus variegatus
AAAAAAAAAAAAAAAGAATTCAGTAATATGTAAAAAGGATTATATCCCATGACCAAGTGAAATTTATCCCACGAATGCAAGATTCGCTTAACATCCAAAAGTCAGTCAATGTAACACACCACAATAATAGAACAAAAGTCAAAACCCACAGGATCATCTCAACAGATGCGGAAAAAGCATTTGACAAAATGCTTTCAACATTTAACAACCTCTCATGATAAAAACACTTTAAGGACTAGGAATAGAAGGAAATTTCCTAAACCTAATGCATTAGTCTGTTTTTTGTTGCTTATAACAGAATACTTGAAAGAAATAAAGTTTATTTCTTACAGTTTTGGAGGCTGGAAGTCCAAAGTCCAGTTAACACATCCAGTGAGGGACTTTTTCTTGTTGGTGACTCTACACAGCAATGCAGGTTATCACATGGCAAATGGCCGGAGCAAGAGAGCTAACCTGCTCACTTGCTCTCATTATAAATCCATCAGAACCACAACCATTAATCCATTCATGAGGGTACAGTGCTCTAATCTCCTCCTAAATGCCCCACCTTTCAATTACCATAATAGTATACCCTACCCTCTTAACCCTGTTACAATGGAGATCAAATCTCCAACACATGAATCTTTGGGGGACATAGTCAACCCACACCACTTAAGAAAGGGAATCTAGGGCCAGCCCGGTGGCGCACTGCTACAGTGCGCCGCTTGGGAGTGCGGCGGCGCTCTCGCCGAGGGTTCGGATCCCACATACAGACC
>NW_007833689.1:0-755 GCF_000696425.1 Galeopterus variegatus
GGTCAATGGGTTGATGGCCCCAGCCATCCTGTGTAAAAAATCCAGAGCCTGCTGCCGAGGGTGGGTGGAGGCAGAGCCTCCAGCCAGCTCTGATGTTTATTCATTCATCTTACAAATACCATATCCCCCAGCTCAGTGCCAGCCTGTGTCTCACCCAGAAGCACTGTCGGCCCAGTGAGGAGAACAAGATTGAGTCGGCAAGCACTGTCCAGGAGGCTCGGGGCACTGCAAGAAGGAAATACAGAGGATAGTAGATATGTCTGCCTGGAGGAGCCTAGAGGACTTCCGGGGGGAGGTGACTCCTGGGCTGGGTTCAGATAAAGAAGTGGGGAGGGCATTCCAGGTGGAAGGAACAGCCTGTGACAGTATCTGGAGGCATGAGGTGTGGGTGGGCTTTGGAAATGAGGGGAGCAGTTGGGGGCCAGGGTGTGTGAGGTCGAGAGGCTAGAAGGGCAGGCTAGTGGGTGGCCCGGGAAGGGCCGTGGAAGACAGACTCACAAGCTGGACTTCACCTGAGGGCAGTGGGAAGCCAGAGAGAGGGGTTTGGAGCAGAAGCTCCCTTGGCTGCTGTGTGGAGACTTGGCTTGGAGAGGGCTCTGGGACAGGTGTCCTGGCCGGAAATGTGCGGTCACGTCCAGACTGTCCTCTCCCAGCAGCAGGCACAACCCTGTCACTCAGGGCAGTAGGTTCATGGCCCTCATGTGGCATTTATTGCTGGAGTCTTGGAATCTTCCTCGCCTGCCCCACCTTGCTCA
>NW_007833690.1:0-755 GCF_000696425.1 Galeopterus variegatus
ATGTGGAGACCGGTTCCCGCTCACTGGCTGAGCGCGGTGCGGGCGCAACACTAAGGGTTGCCATCCCGTTGCCGGTCCTCAGTACGGGTGCGACACTGAGGGTTGCGATCCCGTTACCGGTCAGTAAAAAAGACAAAAAGGAAAAAAAAAATGTGTTTTTTGTGGAGAGCCAACAGTTGGATAAAGTTTTTTAAAAATTCAATCTGCCAATCTCTGCCTTTTGATTGGAGTGTTTAATGCATCAATATTTAATGTAATTACCAATAAGGTAGGATTTCCTATTTGTTTTCTATATGCCTTATGTCTTTTTTATTCATCTATTTCCTTATTAGTGCCTTCTTTTGTGTTAAATAGATATTTTCCAGTGTACCATTTTAATTCCCCTCTCATTTCTTTTACTATATTTTTAAAATTATTTTCTTAGAAGTTGCCTTGGTTACAATTAATTACAATTAATACAAGAGATTACAATTAATATCTTAATTTATAACAATCTAGTTCAAATTAATGCCAACTTGATTGAATGTATACAAAAACTTTTCCCCATATACCTCCATTTCTTCTTTGTTCAAAACATTACCTTTTTTTTACTCTTCATGTAAAAAAAAATTACATCTTTTTACATTGTATGCCCATCAACATGGATTTATAATTATTATTTTATGCCATCTTTTATTTATTTATTTATTTATTATTATTATTTGTGTGTTTTTTTGTGACTGGTAAGGGGATCAGAACCCTTGGCTTGGTGTCAC
>NW_007833691.1:0-755 GCF_000696425.1 Galeopterus variegatus
ACAGGTAGATCTACCATTATGACCCAGCTATTCCACTGTTGAGAATATACCCAGAAGAATGGAAATCATCATGCTGAAGGGTTACCTGTACTCCCATGTTTACTGCAGCACTATTTACAATAGCCAAGAGTTGGAACCAGCCCAAATGTCCATCATCTGATGAGTGGATAAGGAAACTGTGGTATATCTACACAATGGAATACTACTCTGCTATAAAAAAAAGAAATGAAATACTGCCATTTGCAGCAACATGGATAGACTTAGAGAAAATTATATTAAGTGAAACGAGTCAGGCACAGAAAGAGAAATACCACATGTTCTCACTTATTTGTGGGAGCTATAAATAAATAAATAAATAAACACACAAATAAAGGCAGAGGGAGGGGGAAGAAGACAGAATAACCATAAAAATTCCTTAACTATTTAAGTCAAGTGAACAGATATGACGTGGTGGGGAGGGTGGGGAGTGGGGTGGAGAGGAACTTGTAAAGAGGCATGAAAATCAACTACAATGTATATTGAGAAGCAAAATAAAAAAGAAGAAGAAGAAGAAATGTGAATGATCACAGCTTTTTGCAAAACAATATAATAATGTCCATTAAAATTCAAAGTGTATACACACATGCACACACAAGGGGTCCTCAAAAAATTCATGGAAAGATTCATATTATCTTTTAATTCTATTTTCTCATGAACTTTTTTTTTTTTGTTAAATTTTTATTTTGTCAATATACAATGTATATGATTATTATGGC
>NW_007833692.1:0-755 GCF_000696425.1 Galeopterus variegatus
AAAGGGAGAGACCTTCAAAAAGTTCATGGAAGGATCCATATTACCTTTTAATGCACTTTTTCCACAAACTTTTTGAAGTACCCTTGTGTCAAAGAAATAGCCTGTATGTGATTTAGCAGTAGATCCGGTATGATGGTCATAAAGAAGGAGAAGGGAAATATGACTTGGAACCTGCATGGCTGAAAGGATAATGGTGCCATTCATAAAAGTTTGTAAACCAAGAATATGATTGAGATGGATGATCAGTTTCACTTTAGAAGTGCTGAATTTATTATGACAGCAGGATATCCACAAGTTTATCAAAAATGGGGGACTGAAATTCTGTAGCGAAGCTAACATTAGGAATATCATTTGAAGAGTTCCAAAGTGAGTTCACTGAGGAATTAAGGGGAGAGAAAGATTGGTATGAAGTTGGAAGAGGGTCCCAGAAGAAAGGTCTCTCCCACCTCTATGTAGACAATAGTCTTTCTCTGCCTGGCGTATCCTATCGGAAATTCTTCTGGAAAACCATCTACTCAACTTTTAAGACTCAGTTCAAGTATCGTCTCATCCAAGCAGCACTCCCTGCCTTACTCAGTCAGACAAGATTATCTTAAGGTTTCTTGAGTTAATTAATAAGATGTTTCTATTTTCCCAGTAGACTAAGTTTTCAGAGGACAAGGACCATTTTATTTCACCTTTGAATTCTGAACACTAAATTAATTATCAAGAACACAACAGATACTAAATATTTATTGTGTGAATGAAAAAAAAAA
>NW_007833693.1:0-755 GCF_000696425.1 Galeopterus variegatus
TGCTGTTTGCAAGTGCAAACCACAAAGTACATTCATACCCAAGATGTATTCAGCTACTGGAGATACATATACAGTGTATACACGAGGGAGTAATCTTCCTATGCCTAATGGCAATGGCACAGCTTTGACTTCAATAGTACATCCTTATAGCCATCTACACAAGTTGTGGCCCCTGGAAACTTATCTGGATTACCATATATCAGGCTACATTCTGCACCTGTATCCACCAACACCAATACACGCTGCACATTTGTCCTTCACCAATATATTGCCAGTTCAACGTGAGACCTCCAGTCTTCACCCACCTCCAAAAGATGAGCATCTTGGCCTGCTCCTTAATCAAAATGGAACAGTTCATCTGCCTCTGTAGGAGCAACCAAAAAATCATTTAAATCCACTGAACGTACCTCACCACCTGTTTCCGGACGTTTGGTGAAATGCTGTTCAGGGTACAATTGCTGCCACAAGGCAAAGAAGACTGCATTTGGTTGCTGGTCAGTTTTCTTGCTATCAACCCCTGCTGCAAGCAAGTCAAGCCACATCTGCTTACGGCTTGGTTTTGCTTGGTCCCCTCGGGATAAAATCCCGAGCATTTGGGAGTTTGGTCTTAGCACCTTTCAGACCCCTTTTGCTTGTCTCCTCTCCTCTACTTCACCCAAGCTGGCTGTCATAGTCATTACTTCATGTATAGGATGACCAACGTGTGGGGCCAGTATGGCATCAATGACCCAAAGGACATTGACGGGGCATTTTGC
>NW_007833695.1:0-755 GCF_000696425.1 Galeopterus variegatus
GAGCACCCCGTCTATTTGGAGGCCACCCTCTCACATATATTCAATACTTATGAAGTAACTACTGTGTACCAGAGACTGTAATAGGCTGCAGAGACACCTTCACCTTTAGCCAGGGTAAGAGCCCAAACAGACGAGGATTCCTTCACTTTTGGAGACCTCTAGAAATTAAAATCTCATAGTATCTCATAGAAACACATCCACTTCATAATGGTTTAAGATTTAAAGTGTTACACAGAATTATTCTAATTCAACCATAAATACAGTTTGAGGGCTTTGGAATAGCTGATCACTTATGCAGCAAATCTTTATTATGCTCCCACTCTATGGCAGACACTGGGACCAGGACCTAGGGACACAATGGTGAAGAATAGAAAATTATTTCTAATGAAGTTACCACTTCTCCACCAAAGACAATGCTGAAGCATCTTCCTTTCCTGCTCCCCAAGGTCAAGTTAGCTTAACTTTGAAATGTATATACCGACTCTTGGTTAGACCCCAGAAAACTGGGCTAGGTGGACAGTGAGCCTGCTGCATGTGGTGCTGCAACAGTAATTTAGATGCATGGTGTACGGGAGAAGAACATGACTTAATGGAAAATCTCTCTGTTCGTAGTGTTTTCCTCTAATTTTCACCTTTCCCATAGATGTTTTGGCCTCAGTCTACCCTTCACTGTAGGGTAATTTGCTGTGAAATCTGGAAAGAGTAAGCACGAACGCTCTGTCCTCAAAGGTGAGCATGCAGGCCTGTGATCTTGG
>NW_007833696.1:0-755 GCF_000696425.1 Galeopterus variegatus
AATTCCACCTGTGAAGCTGTGGGCTCCACTGATTTGGAGAAGAATTGGTTAATTTTAATTTTAAAAAATTTTTTAAAAAACTTTTTGCATATTCAAGTAGCATGTGAACACTGTATCATGATAGTCACTGTTAGGTACTGTGAAGAGTAACTATCTCTATGAAGAAAAGCAGTGCTGTGGGTTTCTGTGATTTCCTTAAATAGCATCCTGTTACATGTGCATTATACCTACAGCTACACATAGTCACAAAATGCTCAGTTTTATTTATTTATTTTTTTAAATTTTTATTGAATCAAAATTGACTATACATATTTTGGGGGTTCAACATTGAGATATGTTGATCAAATCAATATTACTAGCATATATACTGTTACAAATCATACTTATTCCTTATGCCCCTCGTCCAATCTCACCCCACCACTCTCACTCTCCCCCCTTCCGCCTCTAATGGCCCTACATTTCTTCTCTCCTTCTGAAAGAATAATTGGTACTCGGTTGATTTGTTGCCTAGATGGTCTGTCCAATGCTAAGAGGTGTGATCAGGTCCCCCTATATTATCATAGAACAGATGCTTCTTCCGTCACTCTGAAATGGGCTTTGGGCAGAGAGACATCCTCTTCTTTTCTTTGGTCTCTGCTGGTGACTATCCTTGTGTCAATGCACTCCAGAAGCTGGCAGACCCTCTGCGTGGTAATTGTGGCATCTAGCCGCTTTTGTGGCAGCCATGGTTATTGTGGTGGCTGTGGTGGGCCACC
>NW_007833697.1:0-755 GCF_000696425.1 Galeopterus variegatus
TATTCCACATCACCAATATACCAGTGAGAAGAGGAATAGTTGGAAACTGAGCTAGTTTTTAAAAAATAAATAATTGCTATATTTCTTCCAAAAAATATACAAAGTTAAATTCCAGGAAAGTTTTATTTTACCTTGTCTTCTGACATATTCTAAAGAAATTAATATGATTTCAAAAGTTCTTTTGTGGTTTGTTAATGTTTCATAGTGGCAGTGATCATTCAAAGTGAAACCAACCAGGTTTCAAATTACTCTATGATAAGAGCCTGAGGTACGATTTTTAATCTTTTCAAGGTTTAGTTTCTACAAATATAAAATGGGGATTGTTATTAATCATTAAGATTAATGAGACAATATTTATAAAGCACTAAGCACTGTGTTTCCAATCTTTACTTTAAGGGTACTTTATATCCACATTATAGGAAACTGAGAAAACAGAGGAAAAGGAAAAAGATCACCCATAACCCATTCACCCTAGCATATGCCATTTATTGGATAATTTCCTTTTACAGTGGGTTTTTTACTTTTGGAAGTTTTTGTTGTAGTTGTGTCAGCTTCATGAGGACAGAGACGGTGGGAACACATAGGCTTGACAAAGAACAGCGAGTGCACCAAGGGCAAAAGTTCTAAATGCACTTGTGCAGAACCTAAGTGCTGGAAACAGCACATGCTGGAAACAGAGAATAGTTTCTGCTAAATTAGATAAGAACATTAAGGTCATTTCTTATCCAGCTTTACTCCCTTTCCTTTGTTTCTCA
>NW_007833698.1:0-755 GCF_000696425.1 Galeopterus variegatus
GTTTCCCTTTTTCCTTTCATTTTGTAGGGGAGAAAAAGTAATATCTCTTTCTCATTCATGAGAAGGTTCATGGCTGAGACCCCTATGACAAAAGAGAAAAGAGTACAAATTAATAAATTTTACACGACATGGGAGCCTTCAGAAATGAAGACCCGAAGAGACAGGGACACCTGTGTATTTTTATGAACAGTCACGCAGAAGTGTGATTGGAGGACAAAAGGGTATGATCTAATGGTAATAAACTGGAGGGAACTTAGCAAGCAAGGCCTGTGTGTTTAGGTTTTTCTTGGCATTCTTGTGTGACACTCCTTTCCTCTAGGTATAGGGCAAGAACACCTGTCACATGAGGGTCTTCAGGAGAGAAGGGAGGCAGGAGGTCAAAGAGGAACTGTTTGTTTTATGGACTGTTTCAGGGAAGAAGGGCAGGGGAAGGTGAGAATGGTCTTCCAGCTTCTGCAGTTCCAGGGGAAGGTGAGAGTGGTCTTCCAGCTTCTGCAGTTCCTCAATTCCCAAGGTGCCATGTTTAGGGGTAGCATTTCCTTCACCTCATCAATTCTACCAGGAATTATTAATACGATTCACTTCGTTCTCAGCACATCCTACCTTTTAAGGCCATTTTTATGTGCAGGAAGGGCCATCTACGTAACTTGTGAGGCCAGTGCAAATGGAAGTGCAGAGCCCCTGTTCAATGGTAATTAAGACTTTCAAGATGATGACAGCAGAGAATTAAACCAAACACAGGAACCAGTGTCTGT
>NW_007833699.1:0-755 GCF_000696425.1 Galeopterus variegatus
AATTAACCAATTCCTATGGTAGCTTATTTGCCACCAATGTGATCTCTCAAATATCTGCATACGGTTACTAAAAAATAAAATTATTTCTCCGAGTATCTTTTCACTTTTCATTCTCTCTGAGAACTCTTAATTTCCACTTCGGTGTTTTGCTCCTAGATTTCAAGTAGGAAATCTTTTATCTTTGAATCCAAGTTAAAAGTAATACCTCCATCATAAAGAAGTCAATACTGACATCGTAGTTCCCAAAAATCACTATAAAATACACCATTCTTCCCTACTCTCTGCTGCCACCCCTGCCCCACCGCTGCCCTGGATTTCTTAGTTTTCCTGCTCTCTTTTTTAAATTTTAACTTACATATCGTAATTGTATATACTACAGGGTACAGTCTGAAATTTTGATACATATATATGTTGTATAATAATCGGGTCATGGTAGTTAATATATCAATCGCCTCATGCATTTTTCTTTGTAGCAAAAACATTCAAAAGCCTCTCCTCTAGCTCTTATATAATATACAAAATTTAACTGTACTTAAACAAATTTTAATTTGGCTTTGCATTTTTATTTCCTGGAAGTCTTTTTTTCTCCTCTTTATCTTTTTATTATGAAATGTTTTAAATGTTTATAAAAGTAGAGGTATCACTCTACCTATAAGTATTAATGTTTTAGTGTATATCTCTAAAAGATGACTACTCTTTTTTTTTTTTCCTTTTTGTCTTTTTTCGTGACCGGTAATGGGATCGCAACCCTCAGT
>NW_007833700.1:0-755 GCF_000696425.1 Galeopterus variegatus
TCTCTCTCTTTCCCTCTGTGTGCGTACCGATCTGCACATATAGTTTCTTTCACTCTCGATGTAACTTATCAGCATCATTTTCCCTCTGAATTTCCACTGACACTCTTTCCTTCTTAGCTGTTTGGTAATTAACTTCCCTCTCTCTGCCTTCCTGAGGCGACTGCTGCCTTTATTAAGTTTGCAGGTTTAATTCTCTCTAGTGAAGACATCAAAGGGTTGAAGTTTCTCCCTAAAACACCACTTTTAATGGGAATCTGCACGTTTTGTCGGGTACTGCGCTCATTATCAATTGTTTCCATAGATGTTTTCAATTTCCATGGGAAAGATTTGCAGACAGTTCTGCTAAGTGTGCCATTCTCTTCTCCGCTCCGTGTGTTCTATGATGTATTCCCCCTAGTGTTGTTTTTTACACTGAACCTTTCCTTTGGTTCTTCGGAAGGATTTCCTTCTGTTTTCGACAAAGGAAGAAAGAGCTCAATAAATGCATCTTCTTATACCGTCAAAGAAAAATGAGTTGGGAAAAGTGAGGGAGCCCTCGGATTGGGTTCCCACTATCCATGACATTAAGCACGTGGGAAGGGAGAAGCAGTGAAGTTCCTCCAATGAAAAGCCCACCATTCAGATGACTGCAGGTTTCTACGGTGCACGCGTAAGAGAGTTTTGAGATGGCAACATTAAAGAGTTCGCATAGGCATATCAGGGGCCGATCAGGTCAGTACCAGCTTGCCATCCTCTTGCCAGATATTATAACAATG
>NW_007833701.1:0-755 GCF_000696425.1 Galeopterus variegatus
CTGGTGCCCGCTGTGGGGCCATTAGCAGCTCAGACTCTGCAGCTGCTACAGAATGAGTACCTGGCATTGGACTTGCTATGACAAGATTCTGTTGTTGCCTGTCCATCGAGAGTGGATGCTGGCTCTCTCTCATGAACTGAAGCAGGTGGCAGAGCTTGAGGTGACTCCAGCAATGGTGCAAGTGCTCTTGCCAGGGTTGCCTCCAGCTCTGGAGCCAACAATGCCCTGGAGCCAGCAATGCCTTGGGTGCTGGGCCTGGCACCCACTTTGGCGATGTTTCTAGAGCGGTTATGTAGGCTTCCTTTGGCTCTGGGGCTGCAGCTGGTGATGGAGCCTTTGACTCTGCCTCAATGGGCCTCGAGTGCTCCTGCTGAGCCAGGAGAAGGTTAGCATGGCGCTCCACTTCTGAGCCTGGCAGGTTTAGGTGAAGATAGTCCAGCAGCACCTTCAGGCAAGAACATTCAGGGGGTGATAGAAATCACTACAGTACAAATCCAGCTAGGTGCTCAGGATGGAACACATGGCATATTTCTGATAGTCCCAGGGCCTGCTGTCCTCATTAGAATCAGGAACGATGCATCCATATCTTTCGAAGAGTCAGTCCAGCAACTGCTGGGGGTTGGTAAAGGCTTGGTACTTAAAAAGGAAGGTTTGGATATATGAGTGGTCACTGCCCAGGAAGGCAGGCACCAGGTGCTCCATCAGTGCCTCCTGGGAATGCTGCTGCCTGCCTTCCTGAAGATTCCACAGTGATC
>NW_007833702.1:0-755 GCF_000696425.1 Galeopterus variegatus
TGCTGAGAGATCACAGCCAACTGTAGACTAGGTCATTTATAGTGAAATGACAGTTAGACAGGTTCAGTGGCGAGGGTCAGAGGCCCCCTTGACACTAGGTCAAGCAGATGGCACCATGTTTTTCTCACATAAGAAACCCAGAGGGGAGCAAACCACTCTCACGTATGAGGATACTTTAAGAAGCTCATGGAAAGATTTGTATCATCTTTTAATCTCATTTTTCCACTAACTTTTTGAAGAACCTTCTTACATTAGGCTGGAGACAGTGACAAATCCATTTCCAAACCAAATACCGGTGAGGAGAATGTGATTGACTTTATTTATTTAACAAAACCCTCCATGCCAGGCATCGTCCTCAGCACTTCCCAACATTAACTCAATCCTCTGACAGCCCTTACAGTCTGTAATTATTATCCACACACTTTACAGATGAGGAAACTATGGCCAAGAGGGGTTAGGTTCTTTGCCCAAGGTTGGACAGCCTGTAAATGGAAAAGCTGGGATCTTAGCCCAAGCTGTCTCACTCCAGAATTTACATCCAAACACACCACGATCTATTTCCTCTCAAAGCCAGTGGAGGAAGCAGGTGCATCCTGGGGCGGGGGTAGGAGCAGCTTCTCCTGAGGAGTGGACTGCTTTGAGCACGGGGCAGATTGCAGAATGAAGTTGGAATGCCATCAGGAAGGAGAATGCGGATGGATGCTGAGCAGGTCCCAGCACTGTCCCTCCTCTCCCATCCTCCCTCCCCCACATTC
>NW_007833703.1:0-755 GCF_000696425.1 Galeopterus variegatus
ATTCCCATCGCATGGATGAGGGGTCTGAGATACTGTGGTCTTATGGGATGGGAAGAAAAGAACTAGGATGGTGATGTTGGGGCTGTAAAATGTCCCCATGACCCTCTCCCTCTGGCTCTCAAAGGAAACCAAAGTGCTTAGTGGAAGGGAAGGTGGCATAAATACCCCTATGCACTTAGAGAGCCCTGACCCCTGCAGGGCCTCAGTAGGTTTGCCCATATGAAAGCTTGGGTCTCAGTGGCTGCAGTCATTACTCATCTAGTAAAAAATTCTGGTAAGTGCATACACTGAGGCATACAGTCCAGAAGACAATGGGGAGCTCTGTTTCTTGGTAAGACACAGACTTGATTTTCTTTTTCTAATTCCTCTGTGTCTGTCTTACCGGGGGAGGAAGCTGGCCATACTCTGACTAAGGCTAAGGAGACACTTGGGGGACTAGAGGTGAGATTCATCCACCCAGTCTGAAGATATTTATTCAGCTCTTGCTATAAGACAGGCACTGTTCTAGGTTCCAGAGATACAACTGCCTCCCTGAGTTTATGTTCCTTTGAGGAAATGGACCTCAATCACTCACAGGAGTAAATTCAAATTTATAATCATACCAAGTGCCATGAAGATAATGTACACAATGTACCAAGAACTTTTTCCAGGCAGTTTTTTCAATCTAAGCATATAAAGTAGAAAATATAGAGAGGAAATGGGAAGGGAAGAACCTGGAACCTTCCAGAACCTTCCAGGCAGAAGGAGCAGCATGA
>NW_007833704.1:0-755 GCF_000696425.1 Galeopterus variegatus
AACATTATGCATAGGTTTAATTTTAAATGGCTGTGAAAAAATTTCAGAAGTAAATCTTTACCGATGATGTTAAAATAAATTAAAATGGAGAGGAGGCTTGAAAAATCCCTGGGCAGACAAGACCAGTTAGGCCTCATAAGTGACCTAAATCTTGCTTGATTTGCAAACATAAATGAATCTTAACTTGAGCTATTTCTTGTAAATGTCTAAAGAAAAACAGAACTCAAGCTCAAATAATCAGAAGAAGCCAACAAACTTCTAATTATATAACTAGTGACTTTTGATTGGATAGACCGAATAATACGACTGTATGACTGTAACCAATCACATATTTTCTTTGCTTTATTTCTGTGTCCTTCCCTTGGTGGAGCTCCTGAGCCACTTCTGGTTTGGACCTGCCTGATTCATAAATTGTTGTTAGCTCAAATAAACTCTTTGAAATTTTATTGTGCCTCAGTTTACTTTTTAACAATGGAAGCAAGGAGATTAGATTGACCAATCTTCTCTGTGTTAGCAGGAAGCTAAGGTGAAGCTATACCTTTTTATCACTCAAACTTCTTTTTTTTTCTTTTTTTTCTTTTTTTTTTTTCCTTTTTGTCTTTTTTCGTGTCCGGCAACGGATCGCAACCCTCAGTGTCGCACCCGCACCGGACTGGGACCGGCTAAGGGATCGCAACCCTCGGTGTCGCTCCCGCACCTCGCTCAGCCAGTGAGCAGCTGGTCTGTATGTGGGATCTGAACCCTTGGCGGGAGCG
>NW_007833705.1:0-755 GCF_000696425.1 Galeopterus variegatus
ACATTTTGTTTATCCATTCATCCAATAGCTGAAAAATGTAAAATTAAATTTGTGTACAAAATACTGTGGGGTTTTCAAGATCAAATTTTGATGACTTTACAACTACATGTGGTAAATGTTTTTATGTAATGTAACCCTTTTATTATGAAACGCAAATATGCTCACCTATATGAAAATACAGGCAAATGATAATAATATATAATATTTACAATGTCCTTATGAATTTCCAGTCACTGTTTTAAGTATTTTACATACATTAATTCATTTCACACTCTAAACTTATGAGGCCTGTTCCATTCTAAAGATGAAAAAACTGAGGGTCTGAGTGGTTAAGTAACTTGCTCAATTTCATGCAGCTAGTGGAAAATAACAGAATTAGGATGAAAGTCCAGCCCATTTGGCTCCAGCTGCAGTACCTGTACTACTGACTATACCGAGCACTCTTTAGATGGCAGGTACTTGTCATTCATCTTCTATATTTTTTAAAACAATCTTAAAAGGTTGGCAGTTTGTCTTCATTGGAAATAAGAAATCTTAGTTTGTAAGGAGTGAATTGTCTTACCTGAGGTTAGAGAGGTGATGGAGGTTATCACTGAGTACAAGGCAGATGTAAAAGCTCAGTTTGCTTCAGTTACCCCAGACGGCCTTGTAGTAACAGGTGCTGCTGGTGCCCCACCCATTCCCCACCCCCTGCATCCCCATGCCACTGATTTGCACAGAAGCTCCCTGTGTGCTTTTCATTGGCAATGGCCAGA